>NC_052313.1:44486455-44671455 GCF_016432855.1 Salvelinus namaycush | reverse complement strand
ACATGTTTTCCCCGAGTGAGCACACCAATTTATGTTTTGCTCAAAAATATCCGGAAACGACGCACATCACGTTACCTCAGGTTTCACTTCACAAACAGGTCCCAGTTTGGATGATGATGATTTAAGCTTTTTCTACTGTGTGAAAAACACAGTCTGTTTTCACTGTGGTACGTGGGAGAGGTACAGCACAGCTCCCCAACCCATCCTCTGCCCCTGCCCATGGAGAATGTAAACAGACATGACCTAACCTAACCAACTCAGGGCCACAATGCTGTCAAAACTACAGTCCGCCTCAACAGGATCAAAGAGTGAATACGAGGATAGATGGAAGGACGGATTGGATTACTATTCAAAATGTCCCTATTGCTTGGTAAAGCAGGAATCGGCGCCTTCTATATTAAATAGAAAGTTCTGACACGGGCAGCATACGTCCGAGAGAGAGGAAGGCTTTCATGTCTCAAAAGTAAAAGACAGTCCAGTTCCGTTAGAACTTCAAAGCGGAGAAAGAAGGGCAGGAAGGAAGTATTTTCAACAAGGGAGATGTGTCCATCCTGGTCTTTGTAGTGTTTCTTATATCTCTCTGTCCGCGACCCTGCGGAAAATCAAATGACCATAATACAAAAATCCCTATCGAAATCTCTGTTTAAGCTAGAGATATCTTTTTTTTTTTTTTTTTGCATTGGATGCATCTCAATCCACCGCATCCACTAATGTCGGCCTTCCGCATCTGTTTTGCAATGAATGAATATGTTATTCAATGCATGTCTATGGGCTAATAGCGTTAAGGCCAAATTCAATGTTTCAACAAATATATATATATATTTGGGCTACTTACAGGGATTCTAAATCGGATAGCTAAATGTTTCTTAGTATGATCTTCTTAAAACAATTCCATATGTTAACTTAGTAGAAACCCGGGCCCTGAGACCTTAAGCTATTATCGTGCTTACACTTACGGATGCATTGTGTTGTATGACATGGGCCTGTACTACTGAAGTTGCTCATCCACTTTATTGTATGAAAATGTGCTATACTAATAAAGTTAATAAACTAATACATCTCTTTAGGCCTCATCCTGAGCACTTCCAGGTCGGCCTCTAGGGGTCGCTGACACAACCGGACCCCAGCTGCACCCACCATGACCCCAACCATGAAGCAGTGGAGGCAGCTGGTTCTGGTGGCGATGCTGGCCTGGCTCCTCATCTTCCTGGCCCTGCTCTCCCACTTCCTGGACCCCCGGGACGTGGAGCTCCGCTCGCCCTCCTCGCTCACCCACACCGAGACCCGCCGTCTGGCTTCCATCCAGGCCAGTCCATCGGGCATCAGGGCTTCTCCTCTCCAGGTGTCGTCCTCCTCTTCCCCCGCCAACCAGGACCACAGCCGACAGGGAAAACAGGAGGCCCTGGAGCTGAGCCAGAATGGGGAGGTGGTCTGGAATGAGGTGAGCGACCAGGAGGGGGTGGATCAGGAAAGGGAAGAGAAGATTAGGAGGGAGAGACTGAGGAGAAGGAGGAGGAAGAAGAGAGGGGGCAGAGACGAATACTACTTATCCCAGTCCAAGGCAGTGGTCCAGTGGCTGCGGAGGGGCATTGCCTCAGCGGGGATGCTTGCTCCACACCTGCAGAAGTCCATGAGGGACTATCTGCATCTCAACAGGCACCACGTGACCTACAGGGGGTTGCGCAGGGGTAGGCAGAGCAGGAGGGAGGTACTCTGTGAACTGAAGGAGCAGGCCAGGTTGAGGACACTGGACGGGACAGAGCAACCCTTCTCTGGGCTGGGCTGGGACAAGCTAGTGCCCCCACGACCTCTGGAGCAGCTTTGGGGCCAGGGGTCAAAGTTCAAGTCGTGTGCGGTGGTCACCTCGGCCGGGGCTATCCTCAACTCTTCCCTAGGGAGAGAGATTGGTGAGTACTGTAGGACAGGTGATACACATTTTTCTGAACATCGGCAGGATTTATAACGTAACTGTTAGCTCCAATGTAAATAAAGACACATCTGCCAAGTTCTGGTATAAATCTAGATGGAAGTAAAGCTCAAACTAGATGTATTACACCCAGCAGGAAGTTGCAGCTGCATAACACAACATACAAGTCACACAATCACAAATGTATACCTTCCAACTGGGCAGAGTCATCTCCTTGTATGTCTAAGATAAACAGATTCTCTGTTGCTGGGCAGGAACTAAGTCTGTTCTTGGTAGTGTCTTGGCCCGGCCTGAACCCAGAACTTTCGTGGGCGGGGAGGTGTGTGTGTGTGTAAAGGCTTCAGTTGGAGTGTTGTTGGGTTGGGCCCCTCTGGGCCCCCTCCCAGAGGTCTCTTCTCTCTTCAAATGTTGTCCTCACCTCAACCTCGATGTTGACTTCCACATCTCTCTTGACCCTAGTTCCACAGAGACTAGGCTAGCTTATCAGGAACTGAGGCTTGACTGTTGCCCTTTAACTACTTCTTTAAAAAATATTTACATGAAATGAAGAACATGTCTGGACAGACAGACAATGCAATATTACACTCAAGCTCCAACATCCTAACCAATAACAAGTTAGTAGTACTAATCAGACTGATTGTACAAGTTATTACTGCTAATTGGCTGATTGTCAGACTAGTCTTCGTCACTGCATAAGTGTATTGCTTTGGTAGGTTTGATTTACCCTTAGAATTGAACTGGCCTCTACCCTTACAGTGCGTAAGAGCTCTGAAGCGGGGAAGTTCCTCACGCCTATAGAAATGGCTCCACGTTCAGTGCGTGTGAATGGGAACCCTGGCGTACTCTACGGGATCTTTAGACCGCTCTACTTTGTATTCATTCAGTAGCCTTTCGTGTTGATAGCGTCAGACTGTCTTTTCACTCCCCGTGGATTTGTTCATTTGATGTGATGAGTAGCCTGCGTGCCCTTGAAATGAGGAGGAAGAGCCGCGACAGTAATGCAGGCACCTTTTATAAATGACACTTCAGCCCGTAAGATCTCCAGACCTCCAAAGAAAAGGGTTTGCTGCTCTCTAGTGTTGGAGTTTGGTTAGTGACTCCATGAGCATCATGATGAGCATAATATTATAGTTTACCAGAGCCTAGACTACATATACACTGAAAAAAAACGCAACATGCAACAATTTCAAAGATTTTACTGGGTTACAGTTCACATAAGGAAATCGGTCAATTAAAATAAATTCATTAGGCCCTAATATATGGATTTCACATGACTGGGAGTACAGATACGCATCTGTTGGTCGCAGATGCCTTTTTTTTTTTTTTTAAGGTAGGGGCGTGGATCAGAAAACCAGTTAGTATCTGGTGTGACCACCATGTGCCTCATGCAGCGTGACACATCTCCTTCTCATGGAGTTGATCGGGGCTGTTGATTGTGGCCTGTGGAATGTTGTCCCACATGTCTTCAATGGATGTGCGAAGATGCTGGATATTGGCTGGAATACGCTGTTGTACACGTTGCTCCAGAGCATCCCGAACATGCTCAATGAGTGACATGTCTGAGTATGCAGGCCATGGAAGAACTGGGATGTTTTCCAACTTCCAGGAATTGTGTACAGATTCTTGCAACATGGGACCATGCATTGTCATGCTGAAACATGAGGTAATGGCGGCGGATGAGTGGCACGACAATGGGCCTCAGGATCTCATCACGGGATTTCTGTGCATTCAAATTGCCATAGATAAAATGAAATTGTGTTCATTGTCCATAGCTTATTCCTTGCCTATAGCTTATTCCTTGCCCAGACCATAACCCCACCGCCACCATGGGGCACTCTGTTCACAACGTTGACATCAGCAAACTGCTCGCCCACACAATGCCAAACACGCTGTCTGCCGTCTGCCGGTACAGTTGCCAAGAGTGTGCATAGCTGTCAAGGCAAAGGGTGGCTACTTTGATTTGTTAAACACTGTTTTAGTTACTACATGATTCCATATGTGTTATTTCACAGTTTTGATGTCTTCACTATTATTCTACTATATAGAAAATAGTAAAAATAAAGAAAAACCCTTGAACGAGTAGGTGTGTCCATACTTTTGACTGGTACTGTGTTTATATATAATTTATAAAAAAATTAAGAGTACAGACTATTGAATGAGACCATATACAAATGTTTTTGAGAAGATATTTATAAAAATACAGTTGTATTTCTTTTCATTTTGATAAGACATGAAAATGCAATGAAATTTAAGGTTATTTGATTATGTAAAAAGCAAAATGTACAAATGTTAAGGTTGTGTTATATTTGGTTGTGAAATTCTTGGGAGAAAAAATGGAGTCCCCAGAAATGGAGTCCCCAGAAATTCTGTCTGAAAAAATGTGGTCCCCACTGAAAAAGTTTAAATACCACTGCACTCGAGGGAGACATTCACCAACCACATGACTTATGTAGATAAACCATGCAATTTTAATGGTACTGTTGGGGTGATGCATGCAGCTAATGTCCATACCCTGTACTCAGATTCCCATGAGGCTGTGCTTCGCTTCAACGCTGCTCCTACAGAGGGCTATGAGAATGACGTGGGCAACAAGACCACCATCCGCATCATCAACTCTCAGGTAGGTCCCCCACTTCACCTCCTGTGACTTTTCCTTGGTACTCAGAACCCCCTATTGATTGTCAGTAGAATCACTAACACTCTGCCTTTCGAATATGATTTGAGTTGATCTAGAGCTGAGTGAAACCGCTAGTCAGACCACTAAGACGGGCTATCTCAGCACTACCACACTTATCTAGTCAATCATTCATGATACACCTATCATTTGGGAGAAGGCAAGTTGGCGTATGGGATCTGTACATGTGGACTGTAGGTGAGATGTGCTCCTATTGCTTTGCCGCATATTTGTGTGTCCAATACCTCAGTTCCAGGCAAGATTACATTTCGCCTGGGGGGCTGGAGAGCTATCAGTACAGCGATCAGTCATTTGTCTCCCTGCAGATCCTGGCCCGGCCCAGACATCGCTTCAACACCAGCGCTTTGTATAAGGGTATGACACTGGTGGCCTGGGATCCTGCACCGTACTCTGTGGACCTGCTCAGGGTAGGTCTCTCTGCTCTCTCTGCTCTCTCTCTGCTCTCTCTCTGCTCTCTCACTCTCACGCTCACTCTCACTCACTCACTGTCAGTCACACGCTGTAGTGTGTATGTGTCATTAATGACTTCCTAATCATCTCCTGGTTCATCTTAGGGGAAAGTCTGGTGCAGAGTGAGCCAGCAAGCATCGCCGTTGTTGCCTTAAGCAAAGCACTTAAAACCCTACAACTGCTCCAGGAGCGCTGCTTCCAGCAATGGTGTGTCTTGTGAGAGAGCGTAAACACTCATTTCCCTTCTAAATGGACAATAAAGTGCCTCATATTTTATACAAACCATCTTAGGGTTTTCACAGAATAATTCAGAAAGTGTCTGTGTGTTTAGATTCAGGTATCTGGTGTGTAGCGTACACAGGCCCCTTCCTGAGATCCTGCTAGCGGTAGCGGTCATGTTAACATTTAGCAGAGGCTTTTCTCTAGTGCAACAAACAGTCGGTTAACCAACTGTGTGAACACGCTCGATGGTGACAGTGCTGTTTTCAGTCTTTTGATTTAATGTGGTTCACGTGTGAATCTCCAGATGCCAGGAAACATGATGACCAACTGGGTGGTAATGAGGAGAAGCTGAACGATTAAGGACAGATCTTCTTTAGTTTTCCACTGACTTTAGACTAACTCAGTCCTGGTGAGGTGGGGGAATGGTTGTCTAGTTTATTAGTGTTCATCAACAGGCTCTAACCTCTGGAGATGCTCCGTTTTGTTTTCAAGTAGTTTGACAAATTGCTGTTACATTTTCAACAATGTAAGTGTGAAAGGGAATTCTCCCGAGTTCTTTGTTGAGACACTGGTAGGGTTCCAATCTTCCATTCTCAGTGTATGCGAGATGTGATTTGTTTGTCTTGTCAGTTGAAAGAGATGGTAACTAGCCTAAGAATGGTCCTAAAATCGATCACAATAATCCAAACACTAATTAAATTTTTCTGAAAACACAAATTTAGGCCTGGTCAGTTTGTTAGAATTCCCTCCTCTGTCACACAGTTCAGTAGGCAAACTTTGTTGAACGTTGCAAGTAGAAATGTCATTAATAGAGCAGACGCAAATCCTTATTTTACATGTCAGAGAGGCATGTTTGTTCGGCATAAAATATTTCTATCTGAATGTTCCATTGCTGTACGTACCCTTGTATACATTGCCTTCGGAAAGTATTCAGACCCCTTTACCTTTTACACATTTTGTTACATTACAGCCTTATTCTACAATTTATTAAATAGTTTTCCCCCCTCATCAATCTACACACAATACCCCATCATGAAAAAGCAAAAAGAGGTTTTTAGATATTTTTGCAAATTTATTACTAATAAACTGATATCACATTTACATAAGTATTCAGACCCTTTACTCAGTACTTTGCTGAAGATCCTTTGGCAGCGATTACAGCATCGAGTCTTCTTGGGTATGACGCTACAAGCTTGGCACACATGTATTTGGGGAGTTTCTCCCATTCTTCTCTGCAGATTCTCTCAAGCTCTGTCTGGTTGGATGGGGAGCGTTGCTGCATAGCTATTTTCAGGTCTCTTCAGAGATAATCGATCGGGTTCAAGTCCGGGCTCTGGCTGGGCCACTCAAGGACATTCAGAGACCTGTCCCAAAGCCACTCCTGCGTTGTCTTGGCTGTGTGCTTAGGGCCGTTGTCCTGTTGAACCTTCACCCCAGTCTGAGGTCCTGAGCGCTCTGGAGCAGGTTTTCATTAAGGATCTCTCTGTACTTTGCTCTGCTCATCTTTGTCTCGATCCTGACTAGTCTCCCAGTCCCTGCCCCTGAAAAACATCCCCACAGCATGATGCTTCCAACCACCATGCTTCACTGTAGGGATGGTGCCAGGTTTTCTCCAGACATGAGGCTTGGCATTCAGGCCAAAGAGTTCAATCTTGGTTTCATCAGACCAGAGAATCTTGTTTCTCATGGTCTGAGTCTGTAGGGGCCTTTTGGCCAGCTCTAGGAAGCTTTGGTGGTTCCAAACTTCATCCAGTTAAGAATGATGGAGGCCACTGTGTCCTTCCCCAGATCTGTGCCTCGACACAATCCTGTCTCGGAGCTCAAAGGACAATTACTTTGACCTCATGGCTTGGTTTTTGCTCTGACATGCACTGTCAACTGTGGAACTTATATAGCAAGGTGTGTTTGTGCCTTTCCAAATCATGTCCAATCAATTGAATTTACCGTAGGTGGACTCAAATCAAGTTGTAGAAACATCTCAAGGATGATCAATGGAAACAGGATGCACCTGAGCTCAATGTCTAGTATCATAGCAAGGGTCAGAATACTTATGTAAATAAGGTATTTCTGTTTTTAAACTTTAATACATTTGCTAGAATAAAAAAACAAAAACGTTTTCACCTTGTCATTATGGGGTATTGTGTGTAGATTGCTGAGTAAAATGTTTTATTTGATCCATTTTAGAATAACGCTGTAACAGAACAAAATGTGGAAAAAGTCAAGAGTTCTTTCCGAAGGCACCATATATAGAGAACAATGTAATAACGTGTTTTACATTACCTCTGCTGTCTGCCACACACAATTGCATGGCATTAGTTAAAATACAGATTGGACACACACACACACACACGCATAAGGCCAATGATCAAGGGCTGTTATTCTAATGGCATCCACTTTGAAAGTGAACGCCATTGTTTGTATGTTTTTGTTTGTGTGCATGCGTGTGTGTTTGTGCGCTCGCAGCAGTGCATGTGTGTTTTTGTATGGCCTACTGTTCTACATGCACCCAATTTGTATGGATGGTTGAGCACATTCATTGAGACTTTACCAAGAAATTTGCTCCAGACTCAGAATCCATTTTAAACGAATCACTGTTCTGTATCTAATGCTTAAAAGACATAATGTTCCCCCATGTTATCCTGACTGTTTGAAGAACCAAAGAGTTACCAACACGGTATCTGTCACCTAACAGCTTAACGTTACTGGGTGTCAGATCAAAGGCTGGTATTTTCACTCTGCGGTCAAAGCATCACCACGTTTTTGGAGCAAATTACCTCTGTCAAATTCTGGCACCGTATTGCCTATTTAGTGCCCTTGAACTGTAGGGAATAGGGTGCCATGTGGGATGCAAAATAAGATTAACTTCCAGAATAGAGAGTTAATTAAAACATTTCTGCTGAAGTCATTCATCAATACCTACTATGGGAACGAGGGAATGAGTATTGGTGTAACACACCTTTACTTTAAAAGGTTGCGCTGTGACGGTCTCTTGTCATCATTTCAAGGGAATATCCATGCCTGACTTTCTTCACTGAATAATGAATTTAACGGACTCTTGTGTAAGCAGTGGTGTATGAAAGGAACATGTATTTATACAACATTTTAGCTTGGGGCGTTGGGATTCCTGTGGTGATGTTGTGAGTCAGTCAGTATGGTGGTGTTGGATTCAAGCAAATCTGCATCACAATATTGGCGCAATATCTGTAGCATTTTAACATACGTTCTTTCCCGTAGTCAAATAAAATCATAGTACTAATTTTAGCTGCTCTAAAAATACAGTAGCAGGTAGACTGCTCCGTAGCAGGCTGACCCTGCTGACCTACAGAAGTAGTTTGGTTTAACAAAGACACTGTGTCAACACTGCAGTGGCAGCAGTGAGTCTGACCCTCAGGAGATGCTGTCATGATTGTGCTGACCCGGAGTAGCAGCGTTCTATTTCAGATAACGTCAGGAAAGATGCTTGGTGCTGACTGCAGTCTCCTCTCCTCTTCAGTGGTACGGGAACCCAGACTATGACCTGTTCACCCCGTACGAAGAACGCCGGCGGCTCCACCCGACACAACCGTTCTACGTCCTCCACCCCAAGTTCATCTGGCAGCTGTGGGACGTGATCCAGGGGAACACCCAGGAGAAAATCCAGCCTAACCCCCCGTCCTCTGGGTTCATAGGTGGGCATGCGCCTCTGATCGTCCACCCGGGCACCCACCCATCCATTTATCTGTTTGACCGCTGTGTCTGAAATGGTACCCTGTTCCCTGTAACGGGAACACTCTTCAGCCAACGTGCATCAAATTCACACAACTTTATTAACTGTTGAGATGCAGCACATACTGCAGGCCTAGTTCAGAACACATATGGTGGTATCCTTGGTTCAATGAGACAAGCAGGCTTTAAGTAAATGGCAGCCAGAAGGAT
This sequence comes from Salvelinus namaycush, assembly GCF_016432855.1. Classification (NCBI taxonomy): domain Eukaryota; kingdom Metazoa; phylum Chordata; class Actinopteri; order Salmoniformes; family Salmonidae; genus Salvelinus; species Salvelinus namaycush. The sequence goes on along the minus strand of NC_052313.1, from coordinate 44,662,246 downwards.
GCATGTTTTTTTGCTTTAGTGAGTGAGATCTGCGATTGCTCAAAGGTAAAAATATAACGGAGCTTAATTGTTATTCCGTGTGTGTTCAACCCCAACATCTATTTACAAGGTTACACAGTCAAGAGGGCACAGGTGCTCATTAACGATTGGCGTTCCATCAAGTCGATTATCGATTTTCTAATGTCATTAAGCAAATACTCATTTTCAAGATAGCCTGGTGGGTAGGAGCATTGGGCCAGTAACCGAAAGGTTGCTGGAGCAAATTCCCGAGCTGACAAGGTAAAAATCTGTCATTCTGCCCCTGAGCAAGGCAGTTACCCCACTGTTCCCCGGGCTCCGACAACGTGGATGTCGATTTAAGGCAGCCTCCCGCACCTCTCTGATTCAGAGGTTGGGTTAAATGCGGAAGACACATTTCAGTTGAATGCATTCAGTTGTACAACTGACTAGGTATCCCACTTTCCCATATTATGTCCCGTATTGCTGTTTTGGAACTCTGAGAAGAGCAGAGCGGTGAGACATCAGGGGTAAGATTATGGCAAGGCAAAAAATGGGCTATTGTCAAAGCGAAGCAACCTGTTTCACTTTGAATCGCTTTTTCAAAGCGAGTTCACAGTTACATCATATGTTTATACTTAGGTATTTATACCATTCTAAACCTGCATAAAGTTTGTCCACCCACACACAAACCGAAAGTACAGAGAGTCCAGAAAGAACAGCAGAATGGTGATTCATTCCTGTGTGTTTTTCTCCCCCTCTTGTTTTGTTCTCAATTTACATGGGGGGGGGGGGTGTTAGGCCACCATGGCAATTCCTGGAAACCCCAGCAGGAGGGCTTGAGGGGGGGTCGTGTCGCCCCGAGCGCGTTACTGTGCTACCACCACACACACAAACAGAACACACACTCACTGCCAGCAGCAGTACTCAGTGAGGCAGACCATAACTCACAGAAGGATTTTATTTGGGTTGCAGTCCATTTATTTAACTGTTTTTTGGGTTACAGTTTATTAGGCAGTGAGAGGTGGTGCTGTTCAGTTTGTCAAAGACAAGCAAGTGCCGTATGATGGCTACAGCCACTGTGTGGCAGCCCAGTGGGGTGCACGGCTGTTGACTGCCTGCTGGGAGCTGCTAGGTACCTATTTAGACTTGTAGACTGAGGCACATGTCAACATGCAAAGCCAGTTACTGCATGACTCAACACTACAGGCACAGAAAGATGGTAACTTGAACAGGTTGTGGCTTTCATACAACGCCTGGCTGTCATCCCAACATGCAACTATTGGTTGGATCAGCATTGTTTCCACATTGTCATAACTAAACATTTCAAACTGACAATTGAACATTGCTATGTCTTTTGCCCAATGGGATGATGGCTTCAAGTGTTGCAAACATACACACTTTGTTACAATTCTCCAACTGTTTCTGGTTTATTACCCTACCCACCCTGCAGTGAAATGGAAAATCCCTTCACATTGCCATACAATTAATACCGGTTTAGAGTGTAATACTAACCAGTTTTACATGGTTCACCCAGGTGCATCATCTATAAAATGTTCTTACGCACAGATATGATCTTAAATAGTTGAAATCCACAGCTATATAGTGATTTAATAACCATGAAGTAGGTGTGAAAATATTGATTTAGCAACTTGTTGCGATCTGGAAATGAACATGGTTATGTGTGATTTACACCCTTAGTTATGTGCATAAACATTGTGATTATCTTTCATATTATTTCAAGAGCTGATGATATGAAGTGTAATATAAAAACGGAGCAAATAAACGAGGCCCAAGGTGATTTTGATCTCACAGATGCGGTACAAAAAGTATTCAGCTTCACCAACATCATTCACATAGGCTTCATAGATGCTTTAGAACAAATTTAAGATTATCTGTCTTATTATTGCACTTAATTGGAAATGGCCACAGTTATGACCGCATACTGTAACGGTTATGACAAAAAGCCTTTTTGGTACTGTAACAGTAATGACAACACTGTAAAGCCGCTGCAGTCTTAATACAACTCTGGGGTCTATCAACGTAACACATGTTTCAATATGAAAACAGAAGTTGAGGAAAAATACAAGTTTTTATTGTTAAGTAAACAATACCGCACGGTTGTGTTCTCACGGCAAGACTTGACAGGAAGATATCCACACCTTTACTGAGTAACAAAGTAACAGTTGACCATCTAGATGGGTCGGGGCGGTTGACACACCTTCTATAACATGGATCATCAACTCGATTCAGCCGCGGGCCGACGTAATTTTTTCTTAAGCGGATGGGCGGGGGGCCAGAACATAATTACTGCCAATTGACAGCAAGAAGCCAAAACAGATATAACATTATCTAAAGCATAATCATTTCAAAACTTAAAATCAATTGGAGCTGATTTTAGTCTAATGTCCAACAACGAAAATTCATTATGTATTTTTGCTATGAACTTGCGGGGCCAAATGAATCCGCCAGTTGGGACACCCTGTTCTATAAGATAATAGATCACAGTTTAGTTTCTGGGGTGATGACGTGGAATAGATCACTTTTGTTACTAGAAGATATTGATAGTTCTCTGTCTGGGTAACGTTGTGGATTAGGTCACTGACTGTATAGAAGAGTTCTCTGGTGACACAGCGCCTCATGATGGATCATTTTATGGGTAGTCTGTTGAGGCGTTCTCATGATGACAAATCACTATGGAGAGTTGTTGGGTGATGCCACATGAGAGATCACTGTGTAGACAGTTTTTTGGGGGGGGCGACACCGCATGACAAATGCCAGGGATAACACCGTATCCTCTGTAGAGTTCTCGGTGGTGACGCTATCATATGACACAGTGGATCACTGGATAGCGTTTGTCACGTGGGGGAAAGGGGGGGTGGGTCGAGAGGGGCTTCGGGGGGTAGTGAGGGGGGTACGCGGCTGTCCACAGGAGGTGATCTCTTGGTTGGGGTCTGGGCTGGTCTGTTCGGAGACTGGGGTGGTGACTTCACGGTTGTTAGTGCTGCACTCCACCGTGTGGGGATGGTGGTTATGGTGGTTGGCGCCGGTGGAGAGCTGGGGCGTGATGGCTACGTTGTTACTGTGGCCCCGGCGGTTGAGCTGGATGACGGTGGTCTTGGAAGGCATGGAGGAGACGCCGTTCTCAGAACTGGGCCGTTTGCAGTGGAACAGGATCAGGAAACACCTGTAGAACTGCAAGGGAGGGACAAAGAGAGCGTATGTGAGAAGGAGTGTTTGTGATAGGGGGGGAGTGTGTACGTGAGAAGGTGTGTCAGACAGAGTCAGTCACTCCCCGTTTTTCAACACAGTGTAAACCCATTTCTTCAGACATTACATTTCCTAACATAAAAACAAAAGATGCAAACTAAAGGTCGGATTCCAGAGAATTTCCGTGGTGAATTATTTTTAGTCTGTCTGGGGAAACTGGCCCTAAAATGCTTTGACCCATAGATTGCAGTATAAGCTGTAATGAATTAATATTTGCCCTGTTTTGATTCCAGGCATCATGCTGATGATGTCGCTGTGCGAGGAGGTCCATGTCTATGAGTACATCCCCTCTCTGCGTCAGACAGACCTGTGCCACTACCACGAGCACCACTACGACGCCGCCTGCACCCTTGGGGCGTACCACCCCCTGCTCTTTGAGAAGCTACTGGTCCAGAGGATGAACAGCGCCTCCCAACACGACCTCAAAACCAAGGGCAAGGTCACGCTCTCGGGGTTCAGCGCGGTCAACTGTGGGCCCTGACCTTTGACCTCCTATGGCCATCAAGAGACGGAGCGTGACGATACTAATCAAGCGACTGAAGAGGCTAAGTTGAGTCAGCACTGTCGTCTGTGGGCTATGATCTGGCGTTTTGACCTTTGACCTGGACTGCTCTCGAGCAAATCGGGATGAAAGTGAAGAGGAGGAGAGTGGTGCCAATACTAAATCAACCTTAGGCTGTAGAGGCTAAGCTAGCGTGCTCGAAAACTGCTTTTGCCGCAATGGATAGTGTCAACAGCTGAAGCTGCTCTGGTTCGGAGACCAGAGACTTTCGGGGTGTTGAAATGATAGTTGTTTCAACAAACTGTTTAAACATTAAAAGAAGTGAAATAGTTTAAAGGCCGAACTCTGAAGTGACGCCCGCAGAGGAATTTCTTTGTTTTCGCTGAGCCTGGAAAAAGAGCCTGTTGCTGCTGGTTAGGATAGCAATAGTCATCAATGTTGTAATGGGGGGGGTGTTGTAGGGCATGTGAATGTCATGTTGTTGTATTGTGTAACGAAGTAGTCCTTCAGGGATGGATGTATTCCTACCGGAGAGATGGGTCATCTTTTAAAGGTATTGTTCTTGTGACACAATGTTGTACACGGGAGAGGTCTGGGTATGAACGTGGGGAAATGATCTATAGATTCAAATATTGAACATCGGTCAAAGGCATTTTTTTTTTGCTGATTCAACTAACGAGGTGCATTTCCATGTACAGGTCATGTTTCGAGCATAGAAATAGAGAATTGAAAACATGCAGTGTAAAGGGTTTACTTGAGGGGTAGGTTTGAATTTAAGCCGTTTCAAAAAGCATGTTTTGTTCCTTTTTGGTTTAAAAATGTTGTAGACCTTATTTGATAAATTCAGGGATAGTAGTGTATGTAGGTCTATGAGGAAAAACAACCTATTTTCTTTTCACTCTTCTTGTATGGACCAGTCTTGACCTAACCACTGATCTCTCTCTGTGTGAGTAAGGAACTCAAACTTTCTTATCGGTGTTCTCATGTCCTCGATGTAGGTACGCTATTTAAAGTTACTGTACCGCAAGACAAGATGGTAAAACTGACAGCAGTTACTTTTCCTGGCCTTGACATGATTCGACAGCCACACTATGTACATAGAATGTAAATGTGGTTCGCTTGCCTATAGAAGTCTGGTCAAGTGTAATGCAGCTATGAATAGTTTGAGGCACATTTATTTAAAAATATTTTAACCTTTATTTAACTAGGCAAGTCAGTTAAGAACAAATTCTTATTTACAATGACGGCCTAGCCCGGCCAAATCTGGTGTGTGCCGCCTTATGGGACTCCCAATCACAGCCGGATGTGATACAGCCTGGATTTGAACCAGGGACTGTAGTGACGCCTCTTGCACTGAGATGCAGGGCCTTAGACCGCTGCGCTCCTGGTCTAAGGCTTTTGGTAATGGTGATGTAGACTTGATACTGTGCCAAATGTTCCCTGTGTGAAGTTAACTGTTAACACTACATCTTCTAGGAGTTCACCACTACAAAAGCAAAGCAGAGGCCTCAGCTTGGAAATATAAATGGACAAAATGTCCTTACGATGATTCACTTGTTTGTGTACATTGTGGATGGAAAGCACAAAAACATAGCAATAGAAATGTCAAGTGTTGGCTGATCTACTGCTGAGGGTAAACACTAATATTGATACCTTTTGTGATCTTTAAACAAAAATCCTGTTTACAGAATTTTCTATAGCCAGAATCAGTTTGTGCTGAACATAATTTGTTAGTTTGTCTAAAATTTGTATTTCTTTTCCATTGTTTTATACTTAAACTGTTGTGAATAAAGATATCGCACTTGCCTTGTGAGTTGACCCTTGTCTAACTAGCTGTTTAACTACATATCCCACAATTCGAGGCAAGGGCTGTATCTCAATTGCTTAAAAATGTATTACCTGCTCGTTTCCTCCCTTTGATTAAAACATACTTGACCAGTGGAAGAAATAATGGTGGAAGCTCCTCATTGGGCTGGCTTTCATCTGGTCACGTCTTTCACATCAACGTAGAGGACACATTTTTGGTTTAGGTTCTGCTCACCTGTTTGTTCATGAGTATATAGATGAGGGGGTTGATGACGGTGCTACTCTTAGCCATGATGGAGGGCACCACGGTCAAGATGGGGGTGATGAGGCCCGGGTGTCCAAAGGTGGCCATCATGGCAATCACGCCGTAGGGCATCCAGCAGAGCAGGTAACACACCACCGTAGTGATCACCATGAACAGGATGTGGAACTCTCTCCGCCGCGCCGCCGACTTACGGATCCGCCCCACCTGAGAGGAAATGATCATACATGAAGTTGTGCACAAATGTATAAATGTATGTCCTGAGAGGCCAATCACATAGGAGGATGTAGAAGGACATACAAGGTCTTGTTCCAATACTTAGAGAAGTGTAATTTCCTTAGGCTAATCAATGTTAACATTTGTATTTTATATAAAAGCCTCCTTTCCCTCCTTGACATAGGCTAATCAATGTCATACTTATCACCAATACTTTAAAAAACATCCTTCCTTGTAATAGGCTAATCACTGTTTCAATTATTTTAATAATAAAGACTTTCCCTTCCTTCCCTAATTGACTTTAAAATAGGCTATTAAGTGACCTGACAGGACTGGATGAGTGAAGCAGGGTTTCCAGTTCACTACCTTTACCTATCCTGTCATGTCACGTCAGTTATTGCTCTAACTTCAAGGAAGGCAGAGCGCTTTTTGAAAAGTATTCTAACAGGGCTACGCTTTAGTCATGCAAGTCGAAACACAATCTCATTACCAGGCCAGACCTGTCTGATCTGAGTATTCTGAAACACCTGTAGCCTTAGGATTCATCCCAGCTGAGAAAAAAACAGTCACACTAGGCAACTGCCTAATTATCTAGTCACAAGATGTTTTCTTAATAGGATATTAGTCTTAATTGCAGTGGAGGAAAGGGAACCAAGTGTTTCAATTTTTTTTTAAAGGATACTCCATCTGTCCAATTAACACAGTCTTAATCATGTAGAAGTAGTGTTCAGTTTCTCTCTTTGGGCACACTCTCCTCTCTTCTCTCAATCCTACCAATATGTAACCACCAACTTCCTTTCCAAGCATCTCAGTCTACAGACCACTGAAGACAGGGCATCTTTCCACAGGAAGTCCATATGAAGGAGTAGTACTGAGTGCATATTACATATCTATATATAGATCCAGCATTATGTTATTCATATTGTGGGCAGATAGCCCATTAGCTGTTCTATAAATACATGACTGTGAACATGCAAGTGTGATTTGGCAGTTAAACTGCAGGATTACCACTGTGGTAGTATGTGCAATTAGACACTTGAATGGTAGCTGCTACCAACTCGGTGTTCTTGTGGTTAGAGTGTCTGCCCTGAGATTGGGAGGTTGAGAGTTTGATCCCCGGCTGAGTCATTCCAAAGACAGTAAAAATGGGACCCGGTGTGTCTCTGCTTGGCACTCAGCATGAAGGAGATCGTTTGGAGGCAAGGCCCTGCGATAGACTAGCATCCTGTCAGGGAGATAATTCAGTGGTGACCGTGCTAGTAATCAGTAATACATTGACTTTGCGGGGGTAGCTGGGTTCACTATGTTAATGTATGTCAAACACATTATTACTTAAACACGGGAGGGTGGAGACACCAGATAACGCTGACTGGGAGAGCGAGATATCACTAGGCAGTGCTTCAGCCTTCTACCCAATAACTGACCGTTTTAACGCTGCAAGTCTTTCTGATTATCAGTGGTTTATCAGCAGCTTCAGACCCTGACCCAACATGCTGATCTGGGGCTTTGCATGAGTAAACTTGACTCTCCTCTGGTTCCTATCGCCTCTGTTCAAGCCTCATTTCTATTGATGTGTTATTGACAGAATCGTGCACTGGCAAATGCACCCATCCATGTTGGTTTTAGGTACTGTAAACACCTACCACTTCTACAGATCACTTCTTCACAGGTAGATGATTACAGTTTTCAGAATAAGATGTTTGCGTGAAGAGTAACGAATAAACAGAATATGTGTAGGCTAAACATTGCATGGTGTGTTTGATTTCAAGCCATTTTTCATTTGAACCCATGTGGACAGATGGGACAGCCCACCTGTTTGACAGCGTAAAGCAGCCTCCCATAGCAGTAGACCATGACCAGCACAGGCAGCCCCAGACAGAAGATGAACAGGCAGATGATGTAGGAGTGAGATTGGGGAGTCTGGGATGTCCAGGTGACCGAGCAACTGGTCCCGGCCCCCTCCAGGCCGTAACTACTCCAGCCCAGCAGGGGGGGCACTGTCCAGAACAGGGAGTAGAGCCAGGAGCCCGCCACGGCCAGCAGAGGCTTGCGGTAGTCGGGGGCCCGCTTGTTGTACACGGTTAAGGTGCTGTAGCGGTCATAGGAGAGGAAGGCCAGCGAGATTAGCGACACAATTCCTGAGAGATGGATAGAGAAAGAGAGGGAGATAGGGAAAGAAAGAGAGAGAGAGAGACAGACAGACCGAGAGAGAGAGAGAACAAGAGGGATGGTGGTATACATTGATTACCCATTACATGGATTATTGCGAGACAGTCACTGAGACAGATTATGGTGCACTGGCAGGCTACCCTTTAAAACAGACTAACTGCATGCGTTCTGTTTGGCTTCTCTAAACTGAGCCTTAACACCCAAGTAAACGATCCCCTTTGAAGGGGGAACATACGAAATTCCCTATTTTATACGGCTATTTTAAGCAGCCCCATGAACAACATCACAGTGTGCATTACAGCAATGAAGAAGAATATTGCAGCTCCTGCAATTATGAAAACAGTACTGTAGGTTTCAGTTACATTTTGAAAGCTAACTGCCTTCAGTAGTCGAAGTCCAGTGGGATCTGTGAGAAGTTGTGCACTGTATTATGTTATCAGATAGGAGTGATAAGTCCAGTAATCATATGCATATGGTCCTCTATACTGGATTTCTACACTCTTAGAAAAAAAGATTCCAACACGAACCCTTTTTGGTTCCAGGTAGAACTCTTTTGGGTTCTGTGTAGAACTCTCTGTGGAAAGGGTTTTACATGGAACCCAAAAGGGTTCTACCTGGAATCAAAAAGGGTTATCCTATGGGGACGGCCGAAGAACCATTTTGGGTTCTAGATGACAAGTTTTACCGGATAATACTTTAATTTAGCCACTTACAAACCCCAAACATATCTTATCACTTCAAGGGAAATATCATATGATGCTTGTACTGTATGTGCATGTGCAAACCATCTCAGCCTCCAGTATTTATGTTGCAATTGTTTGTGTCGGGGGGCTAGGGTCATGCTGTTATATCTGGAGTATTTCTCCTGCCTTATCCGGTGTACTGTGTGAATTTAAGTATGCTGCCTCTTTTTCTCTCTCTCCTCTCTCTCTCTTTTGCTCTCTCTCTTTCTCTCGGAGGACCTGAGCCCTAGGACCATGCCTCAGGACTACCTGGCCTGATGACTCCTTGCTGTCCCCAGTCCACCTGGTCGTGCTGCTGCTCCAGTTTCAACTGTTCTGCCTGCGGCTATGGAACCCTGACCTGTTCACTGGACGTGCTACCTTATCCCGGACCTCCTGTTTTGGACATTCTCTCTACCGCACCAGCTGTTTCTAACTCTGAATGATCGGCTATGAAAAGCCAACTGACATTTACTCCTGAGGTGCTGACCTGTTGCACCCTCTACAACCACTGTGATTATTATTATCTGACCCTGCTGGTCATCTATGAACGTTTGAACATCTTGGCCATGTTCTGTTATAATCTCCACCCGCAAAGCCAGAAGAGGACTGGCCACCCCTCAGAGCCTGGTTCCACTCTAGGTTTCTTCCTAGGATCCGGCCTTTCTAGGGAGTTTTTCCTAGCCACCGTGCTTCTACATCTGCATTGCTTGCTGTTTGGGGTATTAGGCTGGGTTTCTGTACAGCACTTTGTGACATCAGGTGATGTAAAAAGGGCTTTATAAATACATTTGATTGATTGATTGATGTTACATGTCTCAAGCCTGCAAAGTCTTCTACAATTATAAAAACAGTAAATAAACTAATATACTATTAGTTATTAATATAACACTTACATGATAATAACTTCCTTTATAATTATAAAGTTTAAACAGTGCATTCGGAAAGTATTGAGACACCTTCCCCTTTTGTTACGTTACAGCCTTATTCTAAAATGGATTAAATTGTTTATCCCTCAATCTACACACAATACCCCACAATGACAAAGCGAAAACAGGTTTTTAGACAATTTGGCAAATGTCTTACCTTATTTACATAAGTATTCAGACCCTTTGCTATGAGACTCAAAATTGAGCCCAGGTGCATCCTGTTTCCAATGATCATTGCTGAGATGTTTCTACAACTTGGAGTCCACCTGTGGTAAATTCAATTGATTGGGCATGAACTGGAAAGGCACACACCTGTCTATAAGGTCCTACAGTTGACAGTGCATGTCAGAGCAGATACCAAGCCATGAGGTCGAAGGAATTGACTGAATGAATTATACCACAGAAACAAGCTTAGTGAAGTGCGAGGGATTTTTCTTTGAAGCTGAAGTACAAGTACATGCTTCACAGATCACATGACTGTGCATATAGCAATTCCCAACAACTGAAATGGTATAGACTTAAATCTACAGTAAAGGCCCCTGACAGGGCTTGTTTTCACATCACATACAGTAGGGCAAAAAAGTATTTAGTCAGCCACCAATTGTGCAAGTTCTCCCACTTAAAAAGATGAAAGAGGCCTGTAATTTTCATCATAGGTACACTTCAACTATGACAGACAAAATGAGAAAAAAAATTCCAGAAAATCACATTGTAGGATTTTTAATGAATTTATTTGCAAATTATGGTGGAAAATAAGTATTTGGTCAATAACAAAAGTTTATCTCAATACTTTATTATATACCCTTTGTTGGCAATGACAGAGGTCAAACGTTTTCTGTAAGTCTTCACAAGGTTTTCACACACTGTTTCTGGTATTTTGGCCCATTCCTCCATGCAGATCTCCTCTAGAGCAGTGATGTTTTGGGGCTGTTGCTGGGCAACACGGACTTTCAACTCCCTCCAAAGATTTTCTATGGGGTTGAGATCTGGAGACTGGCTAGGCCACTCCAGGACTTTGAAATGCTTCTTACGAAGCCACTCCTTCGTTGCCCGGGCGGTGTGTTTAGGATCATTGTCATGCTGAAAGACCCAGCCACGTTTCATCTTCAATGCCCTTGCTGATGGAAGGAGGTTTTCACTCAAAATCTCACGATACATGGCCCCATTCATTCTTTCCTTTACACGGATCAGTCGTCCTGGTCCCTTTGCAGAAAAACAGCCCCAAAGCATGATGTTTCCACCCCCATGCTTCACAGTAGGTATGGTGTTCTTTGGATGCAACTCAGCATTCTTTGTCCTCCAAACACGACGAGTTGCGTTTTTACCAAAAAGTGATATTTTGGTTTCATCTGACCATATGACATTCTCCCAATCTTCTTCTGGATCATCCAAATGCTCTCTAGCAAACTTCAGATGGGCCTGGACATGTACTGGCTTAAGCAGGGGGACACGTCTGGCACTGCAGGATTTGAGTCCCTGGCGGCGTAGTGTGTTACTGATGGTAGGCTTTGTTACTTTGGTCCCAGCTCTCTGCAGGTCATTCACTAGGTCCCCCCGTGTGGTTCTGGGATTTTTGCTCACCGTTCTTGTGATCATTTTGACCCCACGGGGTGAGATCTTGCGTGGAGCCCCAGATCGAGGGAGATTATCAGTGGTCTTGTATGTCTTCCATTTCCTAATAATTGCTCCCACAGTTGATTTCTTCAAACCAAGCTGCTTACCTATTGCAGATTCAGTCTTCCCAGCCTGGTGCAGGTCTACAATTTTGTTTCTGGTGTCCTTTGACAGCTCTTTGGTCTTGGCCATAGTGGTGTTTGGAGTGTGACTGTTTGAGGTTGTGGACAGGTGTCTTTTATACTGATAACAAGTTCAAACAGGTGCCATTAATACAGGTAACAAGTGGAGGACAGAGGAGCCTCTTAAAGAAGAAGTTACAGGTCTGTGAGAGCCAGAAATCTTGCTTGTTTGTAGGTGACCAAATACTTATTTTCCACCATAATTTGCAAATAAATTCATTAAAAATCCTACAATGTGATTTTCTGGATTTTTTTTTCTCATTTTGTCTGTCATAGTTGAAGTGTACCTATGATGAAAATTACAGGCCTCTCTCATCTTTTTAAGTGGGAGAACTTGCACAATTGGTGGCTGACTAAATACTTTTTTGCCCCACTGTATCAACCAAATGAGAAATTAAAGGAGAAAATACCTTTTCCGCTCATATAATATTTCTCACCATCACGGCAACTTATGTGCTTGTGTGTGAGTGTGACTGCGGTGTGTGTATATAGGGGTATTAGGGGTGTGGTCAAATGATGCATTTGCTGCAAATTAGTCATTGCATCACTCCATATATTCCACTGTAATTACTGCGCTATCAGATATGATTTAATTGACAGCTGATTAAGTGGTTCATATTATGCATTTGGAATAAGACACTGTGAAATGCCTGCAGGGTATTAGCAACATGTACATATGGCTTAATCAAATCCAAAGTTGAGCAACTGAAGTGTCAAAATCCCTCTAATTCCCTACTGATACTCCTATCACTGCCACCAATAACGTAGGTCCATAATCTGTCACAACAGCTAGTGGTATTCTGTATTCCAGCCTACCCAGAACCGATTCCAGTGAATCACACAATGGATAAACTAAAGAGATACTGGTTATAGCAGTGTGTGGATCTTTCTTTTCTTCTGAGATATAATCGAATTATTTCCACACACCTGTAAAAAGGCAACTCGGATGTGCCAGTGCTTTTCCTACAGTGAATCACACAATGGAAAAAGTCACGCGTTGCCTATGCTAATGACAACTATTTACAGAGCCCAAACAGTATGGTCCTCCAGCCCCCTGTATAATGAAGACACACACACACACACACACACACACACACACACACACACACACACACACACACACACACACACACACACACACACACACACACACACGAGTAACAAACCCCCTGTCACGGTTACCCTGTCCAGCCAAGAGGACAGTAATCAGCCCAAACTGACTCATCTCTACATGCAGTAGCATGCCCACCCATCTTAATCAACTCTTTCTGTCTTCAGGCCCCTCACACACAACCCCCAGGCACCAACAATTCATATTCATGTGATATATTGTATGTTAATAGAAGAACTTGTCAATCATAATTCTAGGTAACAGAAAAAAAAATGTTAATTCTAATTCTAGGTAATATTAAAAATATTTAATTATAATTCTATGGTGTGGAATATGATAATTGTGTTCGACAATTGGACATTATAACGATACTGTTATGTCAATGTATAGGTCTTAAAGTTGAAGTCATTGAATAGAAATATACATTTTGCTTCTATATTGTGGAAGATTAACCATACAGTTCATCTAGGTTCTATCATTTGTTTTTGGAGCGGTAACTGGGAAGCCAGGTGTCTATATCGGCAGTATTCATTATCTACATATACCCCTTGGCCAAATCATCCCCCAACATGCTCTCCAATTCCACTGTTACACTGATGACACACAAATCTATGTTCAATCCAAACCTACCTCTGACCTCCCCCCACCATCACGCATCAGCTGTTTGAAATAAATCAAATCGTGGAGAAACTCAAAATTAGCGCCTTACAAATCCTTGCATGGCTTGGCTCCCTCCTGTCTCTCTGACATGCTACACATCTACACCCCCAACCGCAGCCTTCCATCCTCTGACTCAGGCTTACGGGTCACCCCCCTCATCAGACTACGCTCCATGGGGGATCGCGCCTTCACTCTCAGGAACTCTCTCACCCCTGAACTCCCCGATTCGGACTCCATCCGAATCTGCAAAAACAACCTTTTCAGCCTAGTATTCAGCCTATAGCGTTTTAAACCGTCTAGCTCTTTTTATTTGTTTTCTACCTATCGGGTTACAGAGGTCGTTCAAGTAGCCTCTCGATTTGAACTGCCTTCATGAGCGTGACGTTGTTATTGCTGTTGTTTTCCCCCATGTATTAATTATCTTGTTATTTTTGGGGTGCCATGCGCCTTTGTTGTAATGCACTTTGATTTTAGTATTGTCGTGTTTATTTGGGCTATTTTATGTTTTACTCCGTACGTGTCTCTAGGTATCTTGAAAGGCACAAATACAATCTATTATTATTATTATTATATAAAATGCTGCTGCAAATGAAAATGTTGCTGTAGGAAGCTGCTGAGGCTGTTGCTTTAATAAGGACCTCTGAGCCCCGGCTGGTAATCTTTCAACATAAATCCACAGATTTATCGAGGGGTGAGAAAGCGGTGTGAAATTCAGAAACAGCCTGGCTAAGCTCTGTAGCTCGCAACAGTGGGTACATGCTGCATGCCTGTCATTACAGATTGGATATTCAATCTACTCGGCTCCGCTCCCCAGTTACATTTCTTTGACTTAATCGGTGCAAGGCACAATCACACTCCCTCCTTCGAGGACCAGAGGGCGGAAAAGACGCTACAGCAGCAAGGCCAGTGATTGGCTCTTCCCTCTGGTTGACCCCTAGGGGAGCCGACCTGTCAGTGCAGATGAGGAAGCGGCCGAGTTCATCCATGTCATTTAACCCTCTTCCCTCCGCCAAGAGACTAGAGACAGTCAGACTCAGACCATGGTCCGTTTATCATGCCCAGGTTTCTCATATGCCAATATTCCATATTGAATTCCATCTAGAAATCTCATAGGAGTCCCTGATTGTATATATAGCAACATTTTCTCTCTTGAGAAACCCCCCTGGCAAATTATACATTATGAATTTCCCAAGGTTTTCATCGATTAATTTGCCCTTTCATTTTTTTATTTGGTATCTCATCAACCTCTGGGTCGCCCTTACAGAGTAATTACATTTTCTCACATGTATCAGAATGTAACTAACTATCTCAACAGTATTATTTTCTATAAATAGATCAATAAGAAACAGTGAACCAATACCGATAACTTACCAAACTATAGTATGCATGAGAGCATCCAGTAACTCACAGACTGAATATATGTGATACATATATTAGTGGGCATTACATACATTCTTAATATATAATTAAATTAGATGTATGGAGTCACAAAGGACATACAGTGCCTTCGGAAAGTATTCAGACCCCTTGACTTTTTCCACATTTTGTTACGTTACAGCCTTCTTCTAAAATTGATTACTGGTACATCGTTTCCCCCCCTCATCAATCTGCACACAATACCTCATAATGACAAAGCAAAAACAGGCAAATTTTTTTGTTGCTAATTTATAAAACTAAAAAAACTAAAATGTTGTGGTATATTAGTAATGTTATTTATTAGGTTTAACCAAAGGGGAAAAGTTAGTTAAGTGTTGAAAGAAATAGGTTGCAACTTGAAATCTAGTTTTTTTATTAATCAAATATAACAGTTGGCATTGAATCATATTTGGTTTCAACAAATGTACTTTTTTTCAATTGAGAAAACCTAACTCATTTACTTGTGAAAAATGTTGGGGTTGATCCAAAGAGTCATTTTGTACAGT
The DNA here is from genome assembly GCF_016432855.1 of Salvelinus namaycush. Lineage (NCBI taxonomy): Eukaryota > Metazoa > Chordata > Actinopteri > Salmoniformes > Salmonidae > Salvelinus > Salvelinus namaycush. The sequence goes on along the minus strand of NC_052313.1, from coordinate 44,646,884 downwards.
GTACATACTTCCTTCTACACACGTACATCGTTCTACATTTGTATGTCATTCTCCGTACATACAGTCACTTTGGGTTTAAATCTAAAGCAGTCATTACACCATGCCTTGAACCATGATGACTTGTGTAATCTCATCTCCCAATCTCCCACCATCTCCATCCCATGTTAGCTCATTTCTGTGAGAGTTATTCCTGCACTCCAGAAGATCCTCCTCTCCTCACAGCATGTTCTAATCTTCAAAGCTCTTTTTAAATCATGTCTATCAGCGCCCCTCCAGATTACTCTCGAAACAGAGATTTGGGCTCTGCCACGCTTGAGCACAGCGGGGGAAAAAAGCCACATTCCAGATAAAGAGAAATGTCTATGGTTGTGCAGATGTTTGTGGATCCCTTCTACTGTTCGGAGGCTGTTTGTTTGGAGAATAGACCTAAAAGTTTGCGGTTGTAGTCTATTTTTGGAGAAGAGTAGATGTCCGGGAGCTGTTTTTGCTTCAGACCTCCATTTTAGGTACTGCTGGGTAGCGGATGGTCGGGAGGTCAGGTTTGGAATGAGGACCCCACTCAACAGCTGTAACCCATTACGTCGCTATCTGCCAAGGGCATAATGACTTTGCATGGAAACCCCTCTTAATTTAACTACCCAAGATGCTTCAGAGGCCCAGGACATCTGTTAATTATTCAACAGTAGTAGCCACAAAAAGTCTAAATTATTGAACATTATATTATATGAAAATGCAAGGTGCGTCCACTTTGCTCAAAGTAAAGTTCCTACATCTATATTGATCTTATAACTAAGAGCATATTACTTACCACTGCAGTGCAGTTTGTGTGCACGTCTTCTGCAGAGGGTTTCAACTGTGCACAGTATGGCACATAGAAATATAATATAATTACTCTTCCTGCTTTACTTTGTGGCCGCTGGTCCACCCATCATGGTACATTGACTTCAATGGAGATGCCGGTTCTAGTAAGTTTATTTCTATGGTATCCCACCACCACCACAGAGGTTGAGGTCACCTTGGTGGTCCAATAGTGACAGCCAGCGGACAGGGGGCTGGATGGCAGATCTTTGCCAGGGGAGTAGTATATGGACTTGTAGGTGAGAAAAATGTCTGTCCCCTTCACTGTGTCATTGTGGAATGGGCTGCTGTTCTGGAGAACTCACACCTATATTGGGAACATTTTGTCCACTAAAAGGACAGGGTGTGAAATGAATGTGGTTTGGAGTTCCTCGATTCTGGAACACCATGTACTGCACCCTATTAAATGGAGTGATAGATAAAACAATTTGACATCCACACTATTATGCTACAATAGAGGGAAGCATTGGTATAATCCAAATTGCAGTAGTGTAACCCTTCTCAAATACTCATATTCAAATCAAAATCACATTTTATTTGGCTTTAAAGCTGCCCTATGGCAGGTCACTATGTTGCCACCTGTGCTAAAAACAAGCTCTGAGGGGAAGCTGGTCGCAGGAATGCACACGTAGCGCTTTGCCAGGTCGGTGACTTCGGGAAAGTTTTATGGGGTGGATCTTCCACCAGTCCAGTGGATTGGTTTCACTGTCAGCATCAGGAGACTGAAGGTAGCAGCTGAGTTCCTTTTCTACCAGCTGGATTTCAGTAAGACCTGTGGTGGTGGAGTATGGCTTTTTGAAAAAACTGCCCACTTTTTAGCTGTCAGTTGTGGTGAAGCAGCAGCAGCAATGTCTCCCTGTGCTGGGCTTGGGTTTTCATGTCCCTCATTGACCATCTGAGACAGCTCTTGCTTTTATGTGGCCCACCTTCTCCTCTTTGATGTAATGTGTTTTTAAACCGAGGGTCGACCAACAAGGATAAGTCCAGGAGGTCATCATATTTCTCATTCAGATAGTCCATGACTATCGTTTTGATGGTTTGGGTGAGCTCTGTTTCTATACCAGGCTGTGTCAAAGACTCCAGCCACCCATGTCATAGACTGGTTTCTCTGCTACCGCAAGGCAAGCGCTACCGGAGCGCCAAGTCTGGTACCAAAAGGCTCCTGAACAGCTTCTACCTCCAAGCCATAAGACTGCTGAACAGATAATCAAATGGCTACCCAGACTATCTGCATTGATCCCCTTTTTCTTGCACTGGCTCAATGAACACATGGTACACTAACATTCCAACATACACACACAGGTGTAGTACTGGCTTCAGGTAAGACACACTGACATAAGACTCACCAGACAGAGCATCTGTGAATTCTAGGAGTGGGGTCAATGCCTGGTTGATGGACTCAAGAACATCTATATCTGTGTAGGTGGGAGCTAAGTGCTGAGTCTTCTTGTCACTGGACAAGACCTGTGAAATGGCTTTCTCCTGCTCCAGTACTCTTTGCACCATCTTTTGATGTGATCCCCGCCTGGTAGGCGACTCTGTCACCAACTTGTGCTGGGGTAGGTTGTGTTCTTTTTGAGCAACTGCCAGGTCTCTCTTCTTTTTCCACCAATAGGAAAAGGCACCTACCACTTCCTTACACACTCCAATTGCTCGAGCCACCCGTTTGTCTCTACCCACTGCAAGAGAAATCAAGAGATTTTAATAAAATGTTAAAATCACAATAATCCCTTTTAGTTATGTACAAATGTAATATTTAACTTAATCAGTTGATGAAAAAAAAAATGCACATTTAGTGTCATCTAACTAATCACTTCAATATACACAACTGACAAGGTTGCTTACCAATGGCCAAGCGCAGACGATGTCAAAAACATTGCAGTCGGGTCCATTTGTTGATTTGAGCGGCCTTCACCACGTTCGCACCACTATCCGTTGTAATGCAGACCTGTCTGTCTTGACTGAGTCCCCAGGAGGCGAGTGTCAATGAGCCACTCTGCTATAGCTTCACCCGTGTGGTGGTCGGGAAAGTATGATGTTTGAAGGCATTTATTTCGAAGATTCCAATCTTTGTCAATATAGTGGATAGTGAGGCTCTGATATGCGACTAGACCACAGATCGGTAGTAGCAAATCTGTCTTGATCTGTTCCTCAACTTTTTCCCTACACTCGACATAGAGTTTAGGCAGTGCGGTGTGAGAGAAATGTTTGCGGCCAGGGAGCACGTACCTGGGGTCAATTAAATTGATAAGCCGCTTGAAACATTCCTTTTCGATTGTGCTAATTAGTAGCATGTTCTTAGCAAAGCAATGCATAATAGCATTTGTGATGTCTTTTCGATGTTTGCTCGTAGGGTATAAACGTCGTCAGTGTTGACTGTTACGGGCAAACATCCCTAGATTGGCTGGTGATTGAGGGGCGTTTATCAATACCGTGGCGCAAACTCAAATTTTCTGCATGTTCCAAAGAGTGATTTTGCTTCAGATGGTGAAAAAGGTTTGTCGTATTACCAGACTTGGTAGCCACCTGTCTACGGCACAATTTGCACCGAACATTGCTCTGCTCTTTATCGGACTTCAAACAGCCAAACCACAAACAGTTGAACCCTTTTTTATCAATAATTTCTTCGTTGGAAGCTGCTCCTTCTCCATGGCTATCACTGCCACTGTTTTCGCCTACATCCCTCATTGTTTTGTGGTTAATAGTGGCTACTACATCACTCAAGATGCTAAGTGGTTTTTAGTGGGCGTATACCTCTCCACGTGCATATCGTCACTTCTCTGCACTTTCTTGCTGCCTCACAGAGGTGAAATGGACTGCTGTACCTAATTATTCTACATCGACATTATCGAAAATTCATCTCAACGTTTTTATATTGTTATTGAGGGAAGTAATTACCTAGATAATTATTGATATTGATTTATCGCCCAGCCCTATGTAGAACGCTTTCCACAGAGAGTTCTACATGGAACCCAAAAGAGTTCTACCTGGAACCAGAAAGGGTTCTCCTATGGGGACAGCCAAATAACCTTTTTGGAACCCTTTTTTCTACGAGTGTAGACTTTACCGTGATATGCTTACTTACAAGCCCTTTCCCAACAATGCAGGGTTAAAAAGTAAAAAATGTGCACTAAAGAAAAGGAAATAGTAACACAATAAAATAACAATAACGAGGCTATTTACAAGGAGTACTGGTACTGATCCTTGACTTTGGCGATGACTTCAGCGATGTCATTTACAAAATAGCCTCCAACACTCTACTCAGAAAATTGGGCGCAGTCTATCACAGTGCCATCCGTTTTGTCACCAAAGCCCCATATACTACCCACCACTGCGACCTGTATGCTCTCGTTGGCTGGCCCTCACTTCACATTCGTCGCCAAACCCACTGGCTCCAGGTCATCTATAAGTCTTTGCTAGGTAAAGCCCCGCCTTATCTCAGCTCACTGGTCACCATAGCAGCACCCACCCACCCCCAAAGCCAATTCCTAATTTGGCCGCCTTTCCTTCTAGTTCTCTGCTGCCAATGACTGGAACGAATTGCAAAAATCACTGAAGCTGGAGACTCATATCTCCCTCACTAACTTTAAGCATCAGCTGTCAGAGCAGCTCACAGATCATTGCACATCTGTAAATAGCCCATCCAACTACCTCATCCCCATATATATATATTTTTTTCTGCTCCTTTATACCTCAGTATCTCTACATGCACATTCATCTTCTGCACATCTATCACTCCAGTGTTTAATTGCTAAATTGTAATTACTTCACCACTACGGCCTATTTATTGCCTTACCTCCCTAATCTTACCTCATTTGCACACATTTTTTCTATTGTGTTATTGACTGTACATTTGTTTATTCGATGTGTAACTCTGCGTTGTTGTTTGTGTCGCACTGCTTTGCTTTATCTTGGCCAGGTCGCAGTTGTAAATGAGAACTTGTTCTCAACTGGCCTACCTGGTTAAATAAAGCAGATTTTAAAAAAAAATAAAAAAAAATATGAGTCAATGTGCAGGGGTACGAGATAGTCGAGGTAATTGAGGTACTATGTTCATGTAGGTTTGGGGTAAAAGTGACTAGGCAATCATGATAGATGATAAACAGAGTAGCAGCAGCATATGTAAAGAGTGTGAATGTGTGTGAGTGTGTTTGTGTGGCATCAATATCCATGTGTGTGTGTTTTGTGTGTGTGAGCATATGTAGTGTATGTGTGTGTTGGAATGTTAGTGTACCATGTGTGCATAGAGCCAGTGCAAGAAAAAGGGGATCAATGCGGATAGTCTTGGTAGCCATTTGATTATCTGTTCAGCAGTCTTATGGCTTGGGAGTAGAAGCTGTTCAGGAGCCTTTTGGTACCAGACTTGGCGCTCCGGTAGCGCTTGCCTTGCGGTAGCAGAGAAACCAATCTATGACATGGGTGGCTGGAGTCTTTGACACAGCCTGGTATAGAGGTCCTGGATGTCAGGGAGCTCTGCCCCAGTGATGTACACTCTGTTGCACCTTACGGTCGGATGCCAAGGAGTTGCCATACCAAGCGGTGATTCAGCCAGTCAATATGCTTTCAATGGTGCAGCTGTAGAACTTTTTGAGGATCTGAAGACCCATGCTAAAACTTTTCAGCCTCCTGAGGGGGAAGAGACGTTGTCGTACCGTCTCCACAACTGTGCTGGTGTGTTTGGACCATGATATGTCCTTTGTGATGTGGACACCAAGCACTCGACCCACTCCACTACAGCCCCGTTGATGTGAATGGGGTGTGCTCTCCCCTCCGTTTCTGTAGTCCTGTAGTCCACAATCAGCTCCTTTGTCTTGCTGACGTTGAGGGAGAGGTTGTAATCCTGGTGTGGCCGATGTGAAATGGCTAGCTAGTTAGCGGTGGTGCGCCCTAATAGTGTTTCAATCGGTGACGTCACTCGCTCTGAGACCTAGAAGTAGTTGTTCCCCTTGCTCTGCAAGGGCCGTGGCTTTTGTGGCGTGATGGGTAATGATGCTTCGTGAGTGACTGTGGTTGATGTGTGCAGAGGGTCCCTGGTTCGAGCCCAGGTTGGGGCGAGGGGAGGGACGGAAGCTATACTGTTACATTGATGCTGTTGACCCGGATCACTGGTTGCTGCGGAAAAGGAGGAGGTCAAAAGGGGAGTGAGTGTGGCCGATGTGAAATGGCTAGTTAGTTAGCGGTGGTGCACGCTAATAGTGTTTCAATCGGTGACGTCACTCGCTCTGAGACCTAGAAGTAGTTGTTCCCCTTGCTCGGCAAGGGCCGTGGCTTTTGTGGCGCGATGGGTAACGATGCTTCGTGAGTGACTGTGGTTGATGTGTGCAGAGGGTCCCTGGTTCGAGCCCAGGTTGGGGCGAGGAGAGGGACGGAAGCTATACTGTTACACTAGCACCACACTGCCAGCTCTCTGACCTCCTCCAAATAGGCTGGCTCATTGGTGATCAGGCCTACCACTATCGTGTTGGCTGCAAACGTAATAATGGTGTTGGAGTTGTGTGTGGCCACGCAGTCATGGGTGAACAGGGAGCACAGGAGGGGACTAAGCATGCACCCCCGAGGGGCCTACCCTCCCTACCAGGAGTTATTTATAAGGGTTTCTAAGTATTTTATAAACTGTTAATTTCTAGTTTGTAGATCTGTAATAAACGGTTGTCATAAACAGTTAACACATTGTTTGAAATGATGTGCTCGTTAGGTGTGCTCGTTAGCTGCTTGCTAAATAATCAGCTCAGAAAATAAGAGCTTGCCTGTGACACAATTACTCCAACAGTTGATATTTCTGAAAAAAATCCATTACCTGATACGTAAACACACCACAGGCCCAGAAGACTCTTCTTCTCTATCTAACAACTGCAGAGGGTAGCCTAGCAAGCCAACAGCCAGGCAGGGCTATGGCATAATAGGTGCTGGGCTCAGTGCTCTGCTATCCCATGAACAGACTGACCTTCTTATCAACCATAAACACCCCTCAGCCCGTTTTCAAAACACTCAGGTCATGTGATGTCACAAACACTGAGAATTGCCCCAGTTTTGCCCCTCAAACCAGAGACAAATAGGCTGGGCTAACTTCGTAGATGTTTATGTTGTACAGAAATAACAAAACATGCCGAAGAGTTGCTGTGTTGTTCAATGTACAAGTAAAGCAGGTCAAAAATCACAACCTACAGTTCGCAATGCTCCGACATAGGGAAATATAGCATGCAAGAAGAGCCGCTGATTTTGGGATTGTATATCGATTAGCTCTCTTTAAATGATGATTTATTCGTTTTAGTCTCTGAATCGTTTAATCAAACTTTTTGCCACCAGTTCCTGATATAAGAGGGGATAAAAACGACAAACTGTCTCCTGAATTAGCCTAGTGTGCATGGGCACACATGTCGCCTCAGTGTTGTACTCCTGACTACAGCTGAAAAGAGGCTTTGGCAGACTTATTGCTGAGACAATTTGCTCAAAGTTTTTGTGGTAAAGGGCAATATAGCAGGTTGTAGAACATTGGTGGAATAATATAATCTCACGGTCGTTAGAAGATGTAACAGATTGGCATTTTAAAGAAACAGGACATGGTTATGCATTCTCCTTTTTTGATATTCAATGATAATTAAATGATAATGATATTAAAATCCTGGCCTGCAGTCACTTCTCAATTCCCCTCATGAGTGCACCTTTTGTGGAAAGCTTTGGTAGAAAACCCTATTGGGGCAATTAGGAGAAGTAACAGAATGGCATTTGAAGTAACAGGGCAACCTTATGCATTTGTCCTTTTTTATATGAAATGATATTGAATGATAATAATGATATTCAAAGCCCACCCTCCCTCCTCAATTCCCCTCCTGAGTGCACCTTTTGAAAATGTGTGAATCCCCATTCCTTCTGCTGAAATTTCATCTCCATTTGATTTACAGTGAGTGAGTCCCACTTCATATGTATTTATACTGTATTCTAGTCAAGGATCATCATATAACTACTGCTGTACACACCTTTTCTACTCATATACTGTCCATACACACCATTATATACATATATATTTATGTTCCGGACACAGACATTGCTTGTTCTGATATTTCTTTCTTAATTTCTTTATTTAGATTTTTGGGGGATTATGTACAGTTGAAGTCTGAAGTTTACATACACTTAGGTTGAAGTCAATGAAACACATTTTTTCAACCACTCCACAATTTTCTTGTTAACAAACTATAGTTTTGGTGAGTCAGTTAGGACATCTACTTTGTGCAAGTAATTTTTCCCACAATTGTTTACAGACAGATTATTTCACTTATAATTCACTATATCACAATTCCAGTGGGTCAGAAGTTTACATACACTATGTTGACTGTGCCTTTAACAGCTTGGAAAATTGCAGAAAATTATGTCATGGCTTTCGAAGCTTCTGATAGGCTAATTGACATAATTTGAGTCAATTGGAGGTGTACCTGTGGATGTATTTCAAGACCTACCTTCAAACTCAGTGCCTCTTTGCTTGACATCAGTGGAAATCAAAAGAAATCAGCCAAGACCTCAGAAGAAAATGGTAGACCTCCACAGGTCTGGTTCATCCTTGGAAGCAATTTCCAAATGCCTGAAGGTACCACGTTCATCTGTACAAACAATAGTACGCAAGTATAAACACCATGGGACCACGCTGCCGTCATACCGCTCAGGAAGGAGACACATTCTGTCTTCTAGAGATGAACGTTCTTTGGTGCGAAAAGTGCAAATCAATCCCAGAACAACAGCAAAGGACATTGTGAAGATACTGGAGGAAACAGGTACAAAAGTATCTATGTCCACAGTAAAACGAGTCCTATATCAACATAACCTGAAAGGCTGCTCAGCAAGGAAGAAGCCACTGCTCCAAAACAGCCATAAATAAGCCAGACTACGGTTTGCAACTGCACATGGGGACAAAGATCGTACTTTTTGGAGAAATGTCCTCTGGTCTGATGAAACAAAAATAGAACTGTTTGGCCATAATGACCATCGTTATGTTTGGAGGAAAAAGGGGGAGGCTTGCAAGCCAAAGAACACCATCCGAACCGTGAAGCACGGGGGTGGCAGCATCATGTTGTGGGGGTGCTTTGCTGCAGGAGGAACTGGTGCACTTCACAAAATAGATGTTATCATGAGGTAGGAAAATTATGTGGATATATTGAAGCAACATCTCAAGACATCAGTCAGGAAGTTAAAGCTTGGTAGCAAATGGGTCTTCCAAATGGACGATGACCCCAAGCATACTTCAGAGTTGTGGCAAAATGACTTAAGGACAACAAAGTCAAGGTATTGGAGTGGCCATCACAAAGCCCTGACCTCAATCCTATAGAAAATTTGTGGGCAGAACTGAAAAAGCATGTGCGAGCAAGGAGGCCTACAAACCTGACTCAGTTACACCAGCTCTGTCAGGAGGAATGGGCCAAAATTCACCCAACTTATTGTGGGAAGCTTGTGGAAGGCTACCCGAAACATTTGACCCAAGTTAAACAATTGAAAGGAAATGCTACCAAATACTAATTGAGTGTATGTAAACTTCTGACCCACTGGGAATGTGATGAAAGAAAGAAATGCTTAAATAAATCATTCACTCTACTATTATTCTGGCATTTCACATTCTTAAAATAAAGTGGTGATCCTAACTGACCTAAGACAGGGAATTTTTACTAGGGTTAAATGTCAGGAATTGTGAAAAACTGTGTTTAAATGTATTTGGCTAAGGTGTATGTAAACTTCCGACTTCAACTGTATGTATTGTTAGGTATTACTGCACTGTCAGAGCTAGAAACAAACATTTCGCTGCACCTTAACGTCTGCAAAATATGTGTTCACAACCTATACAATGCATTTGATTTGGGTTATAAATAATATACTTTTTTGTAGGGGCAAATCAAGTGTCAAAATGTAAAGTGGAAATTACAATTTTTAGAAGCATTTTTAAAACGTGAATACACTACAAGTTTGCAGGAAATTCCCTGCTACAAAAGGGTGATCAAATTAAGATCCTACATCTGTAGCCCTGAATCCACTTCCATTCCACTAAACAATTTCACACACACTGCATAGCATCACAGACAAAAAGCTTCCAATATCTGGGTCTAGACAGATTCATTGAAGATATCTCTAAAGTACAGTGAGATAACTAACATCATCACGCTGACAGAATGGGTCTCTATTTTTCTCTCCCTCTCTTTCTGTTCCACTTGGCAGTGAGAGTACAGAAGCAATGATTTCACACGTCAGAGGAGTCACAACTAAACTGTCTGTGGGGCACAGATGTAACTGCTGACAACACACTATCCATAAGACAATTCTGCTGTATGTGTGACATCGGGAACAATAGTGGGCTAACCCAGTCATGTGGCACGTGGGAGATCTGAAAGTGGAAGTCCATCACTTCGCTCCAATAATGTAATCTCTGTACTACACCTTTCATCGGCAACATTATCTGATAAAAATTACCTATAGACAGACTAACAATAGTACGCAAGTATAAACACCATGGGACCACGCTGCCGTCATACCGCTCAGGAAGGAGACACGTTCTGTCTTCTAGAGATGAACGTACTTTGGTGCGAAAAGTGCAAATCAATCCCAGAACAACAGCAAAGGACCTCCAACCCGGTTCCTGGAGAGTTAAACGTTCTAGCGCAGCTGATTCTGATTATTAGCAGGTTGATAAGGTGAATCAACTCTTTGGCACAATGATTTCTTTAAACGCATTGATGAGGCATCGAGGCTTTGATTGTGTAATTGTGAGAAAAAATATATAGTTACTTTGGTGACTATTTTGTTACGTAACAGTTTACTAAACTCACCGAAACAAGAGTTGGCGAAGCCGTACCACATGCACCCGTGCTTCCCGTACAGCCAGCGTGCTTGTAGACTGGATGCGAAGCTGAGCGTGGTGCCACAGAGGCACACCAGCATGTCACTCACGCTGATGTTCAACAAAAGCATGTTAACAGGAGTCCGCAGAGTTTTGAACTTAATAAACAGGATCAATACCACCAGGTTATTGATGAAACCAAAAACCATAATAGATCCAAGGAAGACGGACATAACATGGTGTCCCGTCCGAGACAGTCTTTTGGCCGGGGGCTCGTTCCATTCTTGATCCAGAGAGCTCAATGGATCGTCGATGCTTCCATTAGAGCTGAAGTTTAAATTAGCCACCTCGGTATACATCGTTTTCAGTGATCCACATTCGAGAATGTCTCACATGGAGATACAATTATAATATTTCTACCGTCAATGAACTACAATAGGCTACAGCATCACGTTTTCAATTGGCAATATCAACTGCCGACGGAGTTGTAGGCTAGAGGTGGTCGTATAGAGCCCACCGTAAAAAAAACTTTAACTTCATTTTTCCGAACATGAATCCAGACTCAAGCCTTCCTCAGGAGGTGCAGAACAGGCTAATTCCGCTTGGAAACTGTAGTAGACAATTATGGTGTTGCAATTTGGAGTTGAAAATCATGTATAATGCCAATAGAAATAATAATGATAAAAGGATAATAATCAACAATAATAGTCACTAATATCCGATCAATCCAGATTAATCCAAATTTGCGTGAAATAAAACTAGTCGAAGCCTTATAATAAGATTATTATTATAAGGTGAATATAGTTGGCTTGTCTCTCTACAAAAGCTATGGCACAGACGAATGCAATCCAATGGCACTTCTCTTCTCATAGCTCCACCACATTCAGATTAGAATGCATAGACTGAGCGCGTTTACTTGGCTGGCCTCCCTTTAGTAGCGCCGATGGGTTGCGCTAATCTGTCGTGAAGGCGACTAGAGTGTAACATAATGACGCAATAAAAAAGCTATCGCCTACCAAGCAATGAGAAAAAGCATTGTAGCCTCCCCCTTGTGTGTTGATATAACTCACTCATTCCCTGATAGGTGAGTCATTTCTGAGATCTATCACGCAAACAAGTCGAAGGGGGACAAGCCCCTGGTAGCTTATTTTATGGTGGGTAAACAGGGACTTCAACTACCAGTGGTCATTATGAATGATAACACTAAACTAACTCCATTCCTATTGAATTTATTAAAGAAGTTATTTAAACAAATGACACAAACCCAAAAGTGGGAGTTTGTTTGCAAAATTGCATAGAATGGTGTTTCATGTTTCATGTGATTGTTTTCATTTTGGAGCTGAAAAATGGGAAATTCCCAAGGAAAGTGTAAAAAAAGACTGCCCTCTCATAGGTGATCATCAGGGGATTGAGTTCAACCACAACTCTATCTCTGCGATTCGGCTTTACTTGAACATGAAGGACATGGATTCTCACACTGATGTTCCCTCCCTATTCCACATAATATTAAGTTTACTGTTTACTGTTCCCTGCTTCCCTATAATCGTTGTAGAATGATGAGCAATGCAGCATAGAGTATATTGTAGCCTATGACACTTCCAAGACAGTTCAAGTCTTTCAGCAGATATAGCACAATCACAGAACATTATAAATACTTTAGGGAAAGAATTTAAGGAAAGATTTTAAAAGTTCACAATAAGTATTGTTGACTCATAAACCCTTTTGGAAAAACCACATGATTTCACAAGTGGAAAATCACATGATGTTTTGCAAATGTTAAATTTGTTACACATGTCAAATTAATTTTCACATAACCTTTCACACGTGAAATCGGAAACACTTCATATGTGATAATAGTTCACGCGGTGCCCTGTCGTTAAGATGTCCTCAGAACGTCACGCAGTGTTTTCAACTTACATATTTGACCCACAGGATTACAATGTGTATGTGTTTTTATACAATAATTGTTGTTCAGCATGTCCTCACCTGGGATTTGAACTCACGACCTCTTGGTTCATGGCATTCCGATCTAATTGCACCTGTATTCCTACACTTTGAACTTCAAAGTAAATCTCAGCTTTGTTAAAAAGACACTCAAGAAAAACAATTATATTTATCAAAGTGATTCAGGAGTAACATTAAAACAATATTCCCCACCAACATTAGACAACTACACAGAAAACCCTCGAAATGCTGAAATAAATCAATTAAATCCATGATGAGAGAATAGTCAGTTTAATAACTGATAACTAAGATAGCAAAAGAGTGCCATCTGCACTGCTAAGTGCAAAGATGTATTATAGGTCAAGAATCTTTAGAGGACTTTTATGAATGCTACAGACTTTGTGGCACAGCAGAAATATCAACATATCCCAAATCCAGAGGTTGTGAGTTCAAATCCCAGTTGGGGTCATATTGAAAAAGTCAGTACTAAGTGATCATGTCAAATGTCACCATTTTGATTAAAGATGGTTACGCTATTTTAGCTGAACAGCACACCACTTACCTTAAACCCCCCCATACCATTTCACTACTTCCCTTACAGAAAAACACATGTGCAATGTGCAGTTTTCATGTGAAGATGAAATTTTCACTTGAAAACAAGAGACACGAGGTCAGTTGTTCAAACCATATGTTCACCTGTATTACATTTGGAGTTCACATATTAACACCACCTGTCACGACTTCTGCCGAAGTCGTTGCCTCTCCTTGTTCGGGTGGTGTTCGGCGGTCGATGTCACCGGTCTTCTAGGCATCATCGATCCATTTTTTATTTTCCATTGGTTTTGTCTTGTCTTCCCACACACCTGTTTTCAATCCCATCCATTACCTCTTGTGTATTTAACCCTCTGTTTCCCCTCATGTCTTTGTCAGAGATTGTTTTATGTCAAGTGTTGTTTCTTGGTGTATAGGTGCGCGACGGGTCCTCGTACCCATGTTTATTTTATGTATGTACATTTTCGTGTTTGGAGCATGTTAAGTGGACATTTATTAAAAGTCTCCATTTAAACTCCGTTTAACTCTCCTGCGCCTGACTTCCCTGTCACCTATACACACGACTCTGACACCACCTTTCACATGAAGGATAATAACATGTTTTCACCTCACATGAAATTTGCAGTTTTACATGTGAAAAACATTCACATGTGAAAATTGAATTTGCACTTTCACATGTAAAAATGTTTTCACATGTGAAAGTCTAACTCTCACATGTGGAATTGCATTTTCACATGTGAAAAACATTCACATGACAATCGAATTTGCAGTTTTACATGTGAAAAATGTTCAAAAGTTGTCAGGTGTAGTTTCATGATATTATATTCAAATGCTGCATCCCCATGTCACATTTATTTCACGTGTAGATTCATGTTATCACATGTTGCTCTTACATGTTGTCACATGTTATCACACTAACTAGTTATATGACCAAGTTCAAACGTATAGCGAACACCTTTTCACAGGCTGCAAAATGTACTATAGTTTTCATCAGACACACATTCATGCTGGTCGATGGTACTCAATACTTTTTGTACAGCACAGCGCTGCCAAGTTACAGACGCTCCCCCCCTCATGTGTTATTGCTTTAATAATATCTTCTTGTTCTTGTTCTTCTTCATCACCATCACCACCACATCAATATCCTTCACCAAACGATCTTCCCTGGCGACTTAAAAAATCAAATCAATGTTTATTGGTCACGTACACAGATTTGAAGGTGTTACAGTAGTGCAGCGAAGTGCTTATGTTACTAGCTCCAACAGTGCAGTATAATGTCTCACAAATAGAATACAAATACACAAATAATAAAAAGATGAACTCAAGAAATGACAGAATGGGTCTAATCAACAACCCTGAGTAGATATATTAGAGTGAGCATGTGTCAGAATCCAGAATATAAATACGTGGTGTGTATAAACAGCATATAAGTAAGGCAGCTCCTAGCATCTTCCCATTTACCAAAATGGCAGTCAAGGAGAAGTAGTGCAGTGCTTCATCATCGTCATTAACACCATCACCACCACCATCATATTCATCACCACATCATCATCCTTCTCCACTAAGTCGACAGTCTCTTCGCTGACAATGTGAAATAGCTCTGAGCGTCTTCCAATTTACCAACTTGGCAGTGAAGGAGAAGTGGTATGGCGCGGTGCGTCTTCCTGTGTCCTTGCCACCACCAGACCCTGTTAGTCAAGGATTTATGCTCGCGCTGGCCGTGTCGTTTATGTCTAGTCACGCTCCTGTAATCACGCTGATATTTATGGATAAATTCCTCTGTTGAAGGCCTGTAACTCATAATGCATTGATTAACCTTGTACAAATCAAATCAACTCAAAGTGTATTTGTCACGGACAGAGATTAGCAGATGTTAAAGCAGGTGCAGCAAAAGGCTTTTGTTTCTAGCTCCAGCAGTGCAGTATAATGTCTAAAAGTACTAATACACAAATAATCCCAAGAAAAAAAAGGATTTAAAAAAAGAAGAAACAAGAGATTAAGAAATATCCGAAGGAGCAATATCAGAGTCTGGGATATACATATGTGGTGTGTATAGACAATATATAAGTAGGAATAAGGTACACCATGGCCAAAAGTATGTGGACACCCCTTCAAATTAGTGTAACTGTACTGTACTCCATATTAATGCCCATGATTTTGGAATGAGATGTTCGACGAGCCATGTGGTGTACAACAGTTGTTATATAGGATGAGTTATGTCGAGACTACAATATGCATGTACATATAAAGTGAGTAATCAATTAGCTTACATTTTCAGAGATCAAATTACATTTCAACAGAATAATGTTGCAAGAATGCTAATCTTATCTGTTTCTTATTTACATTTTAGTCATTAGGTAGACACTCTCATCCGTTGTTCCGTTGCTTGGTGTGTGATTCTGATAAGCATGTGGAGCACTGGAAGAGCTTCCAGACATGGGGCTTGGCATCTGGCTGTCGGGCTCGGCATCTGGCTTGACCTTGAAACAAATACAGTAGAGTAAAAAATAATATGAGTGTTGAGGGACTGAATATAGTAGATTAAAAGACGAACGGGTGGACAGACAGAAAACAGATACATAAGGCACAGTAGATTGCTCCCGAGTGACTCAGTGGTCTAAGGCACTGCATCGCAGTGCTAGAGGCATCACTACAGACCCTAGTTCGATCCCGGGCTGTTTCACAACCGTCCGCAATCGGGAGTCCCATAGGGCGGTGCACAATTGGCCCAGCGTCGTCCGGGTAAGGGGAGGGTTTGGCTGGGGTAGGCCGTCATTGTAAATAATAATTTGTTCTTTTAACTTCTACTTCATCACAATCCCGGATCCGGGAGCACCCCCATCAGTAAAAAAGCTGACTAGCATAGCCTAGCATAGCGTCACAAGTAAATACTAGCATCTAAATATCATTAAATCACAAGTCCAAGACACCAGATGAAAGATACACATCTTGTGAATCCAGCCATCATTTCTGATTTTTAAAATGTTTTACAGGGAAGACACAATATGTATTTCTATTAGCTAACCACGATAGCAAAAGACACAACTTTTTTTTCCCACCATTTTTTTCCTGCATAGGTAGCTATCACAATTTCGACCAAATAAAGATATAAATAGTCACTAATCAAGAAACAACTTCATCAGATGACAGTCTGATAACATATTTATTGTATAGCATATGTTTTGTTAGAAAAATGTGCATATTTCAGGTATAAATCATAGTTTTACATTGCAGCCACCATCACAACTCTCACCAAAGCAACTAGAATAACTACAGAGACCAACGTGAATTACCTAAATACTCATCATAAAACATTTATGAAAAATACACAGCGTACAGCAAATGAAAGACAAAGATCTTGTGAATCCAGCCAATATTTCAGATTTTTTAAGTGTTTTACAGCAAAAACACAATATAGCATTATATTAGCTTACTACAATAGCCAACCACACAACAGCATTGATTCAAGCCAACAATAGCGATAACGAATAAACCAGCAAAAGATATTAATTTTTTCACTAACCTTCTCAAACTTCTTCAGATGACAGTC
This sequence comes from Salvelinus namaycush, assembly GCF_016432855.1. Lineage (NCBI taxonomy): Eukaryota > Metazoa > Chordata > Actinopteri > Salmoniformes > Salmonidae > Salvelinus > Salvelinus namaycush. The sequence goes on along the minus strand of NC_052313.1, from coordinate 44,630,166 downwards.
CTATAACATCATATTACACAATACATATAGAGTTTGTTCGAAAATGTGCATATTTAGCGGCACAAATCGTGGTTATACAATGAGAATAGTAGCCAAGCTGCCAACAAAATGTCGGGAGAAATCTTGGGAGAGGCACCTAATCTAATCAGTAACTAATCATAAACTTGACTAAAAAATACAGGTTGGACAGCAAATGAAAGATACATTAGTTCTTAATGCAACCGCTGTGTTAGATTTTTAAAATTAACGTTACTACGACATACAGCGTGCGTTAAAGCGAGACCGCACCGAAATTAATGGCGGAATAGTAGTTTGACATTTTTCAACAGAACAACGAATTAACATCATAAATACTTCTTACTTTTTGATGAGCTCCCATCAGAATCTTGGGCAAGTTGTCCTTTGTCCAGAGGAATCGTTGCTCGGTTGTAGATTGTCGCCTTCAACTTTGGAATTAGCAGTAAACATTAGCCATGTGGCGAAGACGTGCCCAACTCACTATAACGCAGCACAAAGAAATATCCGAAAATCGCAATATACTGATATAAACTGATATAACTCGGTTTAAAATAACAACATTATGATGTCTTTAACACCTATATCGAATAAAATCAGAGCCGGATATATCTAAGGCCTATAACGGGAGCTTTCCAGAACGCCATCCTGAGGTCTGTCTTGCGTCATGGCGAATGTTGAAAAGACTGCACCCCACGTTCCAAGACCCTTTATATGGCCTCAGATCTGCCTAGCAACTCCATTCCAATTCTCACTATTTGCTGACATCTAGGGGAAGGCGTATGCAGTGCATCTCGACCAATAGAAGACATGCAAATTAATAAACTGACCCTAGAACAGCCTGCCTTATTTCAGATTTCTCACTTCCTCACAGGAAGTTTGCTCCAACTTGAGTTCTGTTTTACTCACAGATATAATTCAAACGGTTTTAGAAACTAGAGAGTGTTTTCTATCCAATAGTAATAATAATATGCATATTGTACGAGCAAGAATTGAGTACGAGGCAGTTTAATTTGGGAACTAAATTTTTACAAAGTGAAAACAGCACCCCCTATTGAGAAAAGGTTTTAACTGAATTGCCTGGTTAAATAATTAAAAATATATATTATATCAGATGCCCTGGCGATCTCCTCAGCCAGATCCTCAGACGTCCATGCACACGCACCTCCTTGGCCATAATCGTCCCCTACCTCCACCTTCACTTTCGGATTCCCTCAAAGCATTTTCAACCCCCGTTCTCCACAAAACATTAGCTAGCCACGGTAGTCAGCTAGCTAGCTGGCTAACTTTTATCCACGTTTTTACTTCTGACACCAATGTAATGACCTGGCTAGATCATAAATGAACAATTGTCCAGACAGAGGAATGAGTTTACGAATTCCCGGTTTATTAACCCAACTCAACATGAGATTATCAATATATCCTTACACAGTGCTGTTATCGTCATGAAGCTATTAAGGCTCAACATCAGGCAAACCTTAGAAAATTTATTGAATAGGGTCCAATAATTATATCCGTAACATTTTGTGAAAACAGTCTTTGAATGAAAAGAGTGAAAAAATGTCACTCACCATTTGTCAATATCATGTGCTTATTACAGGTATTGTCCCTTAGGGAGTATGATTGTTGTATCCTCTGGAAAGAACATTGATGTTGCGTTCAGTTGAGAGAATATATCTTCTCCCTTTTCACCGTTATTTTGACAGGGAGTCATGCTGAGACCAAGGTCTATTTCACAGATGAGCCCTGTATACACACCATTACACACGAGCAAACATCAATATTCACTTCAATATACGAAAGCAAAACACAATCATAGAAAACAAACACATTCTTCAGTAAAAAGATCCTCAATCGTCCTTCTCAGTCAATCCAGATGCTTTTAAGCGGGAACATGATCAATGAGGGCACCATCCAATGTACACACACTATACAGTTGAAGTCGGAAGTTAACATACACATGTTAGTCATAAAACTAGTTTTTCAATCATTCCACAAATGTCTTGTTAACAAACTATAGTTTTGGCAAGTCGGTTAGGACATCTACTTTGTGCATGACACAAGTAATTTTTCTAACAATTGTTTACAGACAGATTATTTCACTTATATTTCACTGTATTACAATTCCAGTAGGTCAGAAGTTTACATACACTACGTTGACTGTGCCTTTAAACAGCTTGGAAAATTCCAGAAAATGATGTCATGGCTTTAGAAGCTTCTGAAAAGCTAATTGACATAATTTGAGTCAATTAGAGGTGTACCTGTGGATGTATTTCAAGGCCTACCTTCAAACTCAGTGCCTCTTTGCTTGACATCATGGGAAAATCAAAAGAAATCCACAGTAAAACTAGTCCTATATCGACATAACCTGAAAGGCCGCTCAGCAAGGAAGAAGTCACTGCTCTAAAACCGCCATAAAAAAGCCAGACTACGGTTTGCAACTGCACATGGGGACAAAGATTGTACTTTTTGGAGAAATGTCCTCTGGTCTGATGAAACAAAAATAGAACTGTTTGGCCATAATGCCCATCGTTATGTTCGGAGGAAAAAGGGGGAGGCTTGCAAGCCAAAGAACACCATCCGAACCGTGAGGCACGGGGATGGCAGCATCATGTTGTGGGAGTGCTTTGCTGCAGGAGGAACTGGTGCACTTCCCAAAATAGATGGCATCATGAGGTAGGAAAATGATGTGGATATATTGAAGTAACTTCTCAAGACATCAGTCAGGAAGTTAAAGCTTGGTCGCAAATGGGTCTTCCAAATGGACGATGACCCCAAGCATACTTCCAAGTTGTGGCAAAATGACTTAAGGACAACAAAGTCAAGGTATTGGAGTGGCCATCACAAAGCCCCTGACCTCAATCCTATAGAAAATGTGTGGGAAGAACTGAAAACCATGTGCGAGCAAGGAGGCCTACAAACCTGACTCAGTTACACCAGCTCTGTCAGGAGGAATGGGCCAGAATTCACCCAACTTATTGTGGGAAGCTTGTGGAAGGCTACCCGAAACGTTTGACCCAAGTTAAACAATTGAAAGGCAATGCTACCAAATACCAATTAAATGTATGTAAACTTCTGACCCACTGGGAATGTGATGAAATAAATCATTCTCTCTACTATTATTCTGACATTTCACATTCTTAAAATTAAGTGGTGATCCTAACTGACCTAAGACAGGGAATATTTACTAGGATTTAATTGTCAGGAATTGTGAAAAACTGAGTTTAAATGTATTTGGCTAAGGTGTATGTAAACTTCCGACTTCAACTGTATATTCAAAATAATGTGGCCACATTTCTGCCCTGCTAGAGCTGGCCCCGTCAACTGTAAGTGCTGTTATTGTGAAATGGAAATGACAAGGAACAACGGCTCAGCCACAAGCTCACAGAACGGGACCACCAAGTGCTGAAATGTTCAGCGTCTGTCCTCAGTTGCAATACTCACTACCGAGTTCCAAACTGCCTCTGGAAGCAAAGTCAGCACATAAACTAAGCCGCACACAAGCCTAAGATCACCATTCGCAATGCCAAGCGTCGGTTGGAGTGGTGTAAAGCTCGCCGCCATTGGACTCTGGAGCAGTGGAAATGCGTTCTCTGGAGTGATGAAGCACGCTTCACCATCTGGCAGTCCGACAGACGAATCTGGGTTTGGCGACTACAAGGAGAACACTACCTGCCCGAATGCATAGTGCCAACTGTGAATTTTGGAGGAGGAGGAATAATGGCCTGGGGCTGTTTTTCATGATTCGGGCTAGGCCCCTTAGTTCCATTGAAGGGAAGTCAACGCTACAGCATACAATGACATTCTAGACGATTCTGTGCTTCCAACTTTGTGGCAACAGTTTGGGGAAGTCCCTTTCCTGTTTCAGCGTGATAATGCGAGGTCCGTACAGAAATGGTTTGTTGAGATCGGTGTGGAAGAACTTGACCGGCATGCACAGAGCCCTGACCTCCACCCCATTGAACACCTTTTGGGATGAATTGGAACACCGACTGTTAGCCAGGCCTAATCGCCCAACATCAGTGCCCGACCTCACAAATGCTCTTGTGGCTGAATGGAAGCAAGTTCCCACAGCAATGTTCCCACATCTAGTGGAAATCCTTCCCAGAATAGTGGAGGCTGTTATATCAGCAAAGGGGGGACCAACTCCATATTAATGCCCATGATTTTGGAATGACATGTTCAACGAGCAGGTGTCCACATTTTTTGGTCATGTAGTGTATGCATAAATCAGATACATTTTTACATGATTTGGAGAATAACATATACTTGGTTTTACCTGCATTAAGTAACAATTTCAGTTCAACAAAGGCTTTCTTCAAAGCAATGAAGGGAGATTGAAGCTTTGAAATAGCCTGGTCAACCATTGGGTCAATAGTGTACACCATAGAGGCTGTTGAGGGGAGGACGGCTCATAATAATGGCTGGAAGGGAGCAAATGGAATGGCATCAAACACATGGAAACCATGGGTTTGATGTATTTGATACCATTCCACCCATTCCGCTCCAGCCATTACCACGAACGAACCCTCCCCAATTAAGGTGCCACCAACCTCCTATGGTGTACACAAGTGTCATCTGCATACAGGTGTATGATATAATTTTTTACAGATAGACCAACATTGTTTATATAGACAGTAAAATGTACAGGACCTAAAATTGATCCATGTGGGACACCTTTCGTAATATCAAGGAAACCTGACTTCACACCATCAGAAAAAAAACACATTGTGTCCTGTCTGTCAAGTAATATTAGAAATAATTACATGACAACTGATCCATACCGATTGCAGACAATCTTTGAATTAATAAAGCCTGATCAACAGTATCGAAAGCCTTTGATATGTCAATAAAGAGGGCAGCACAGTGCTTCCTCCTATCCATGCCCTTTGCCACATCAGTTAACACCAAGTTTGCAGCAGATATGGTGCTATGACCCTGCCTGAAACCAGACTGGTGAACATATATTGTAGCAAGGAAGGATCTAAACTGACAGTTGATTAATGATTCTAAAATGTTTGATAGGGAAGACAATTTTGAGATAGGGCGATAACTCTTTAGGTCAGAGAGGTCACCACCTTTGTGGAGAGGGAGCACGTGGGCCGCTTTCAAAACCCTGGGGACAGCACCTGAGATAATCATCAGATTAAAAAGTGGATCGCAGTTGGCTGCTAGAGGAGTAAGCATGCGGAGCACTCACGCAGTGATGTGAGGAGGACCTGTGCCAACTGTTTTGCATCAGTAGTTGACTGCAAGTGTGCCTCAAGGTTGAGAAGGCATGGCAGCACATCAGACAGCGACTGGCTGTCAGTTTAAAGTTTCTGGTGTGATTTGCGAATGGCTCCAGCAACTTCACAAGCTGCTCTAGCTTGGCCCATTCACTAGTCAACAAGTTGGTCGGTGTGGATCACGAACGGCTCCAGCACTCCAGCACTCTAGTTTGGCCCAGTCATGCTCCACGCTCGCCCTCAGATTTCTTCCCTGTTAGCTAGTGATAGCTAGTTATAGTGATGCACAAGCTAGGCCTATTTGAAACATTGGCATCTACCCGCCAGAATCAGAAGCTTGAAAACCCCATTTGATTTATTATATATATTTATTTTTTAGTTTGTTTTGCAGTCAAAGATAATAGCAGTCTCACTGAGGTCATTCCGTTCCTACTGTCTAGTAATTGTCAGGTGACTATTCTTGTCAAAGGGGTGCTAGTGAGCTGACTACCTAGCTGAAGTGTTAAAAAATTCCTGTCAGAGGCGCGCTAGTGAGTTCTCAATTAATTGACGTGTACTGACAGGGTGGCACTCTTGAGGATTCTCACTGATGTGGAGTCATTAATATGAACACAGTTTGGCACTCGTGAGTACCCAATTGCTTTTGACCACCTACTTATACCATAGAAGAGAAGAAGCTATAGAAAATGGCGCATTGGGGTGAGTTTACGTTAGCTAGTTAGCTAGTTAACTTTAGCTATGTTATTAGACCGTAGCTAATGGTCATTCTACATACATGCTTTGTCTCTTAGTAGCTATGTCTTGATATTTTTGACAAATGTAATTAATATTCAACGACATCTCCAATTGCGTGAATGCATCTGAAGACTGGGGTGTATTCCTTAGTGAAGACCATAGCCAACAGTAACGTAAACTCACCCCATTCCGTACAAATGTGCGTAACCGCGACATTCAAACGAGGCTACAAAGAAAACTAATGGGACTGTAGCGACTGTGTTGACTTCAAAATCGGGGGTGTGAACTAGGTTTCTATTCAAGCGTTGATCGACATGGTAATGGCTCTATAGTATTGGAGAAAAGTTGAAAAAACTGACCCTCCGTACATCTTGACGTGTCGTCGTAACGTACAGCACGCATAAAGCAACTATTTCTGTCTTACAATCTCTCTCCACCAGGTGTAGCACTTCTCTCATCGTTTAAAAACAAGAAATGGACAGTGACGGGGGTAAGGGGGGATACCTAGTCATTTTTTTTGTCATCATTGCATGCGATCATCATTCTCAAAGCCGCTGTTTACTTCTAAGATCACTTTAGCACCGCCCTAAAAACCCGATTCAAATTCGACACAAACCTTCAAATAGGTATGTAATGACACATTATATAAACTCTTTATAGTGTTTTATTTACATTTTAGAGGCGATAAGGTGATAAGTTGGACAGATCGAGTGAAAAAAGCAATTTTCCCACACGACATCTGTCCTTCTCACTACCACGCATTAGTTTCGCTTCCCCACCCGCCATTTTTAAAAAGACCCGACATGGCTCATTGCCTGCTTGAATTATGCAGAAACGGGCAGTGTTTAGGTCACGTAATCGATTTTGTTGGAAAGGGGAGAAATTGTGCTTTACAATGGTATTGACATTACAGTTGATCTGGAAGTATTACGTTTTTGGGGTGCTAAAATAAGGGCAATTGTACGGACCAAGGCGATGTACGAGTTTACGTGAGTTTATGTGAGTTTACGTTAGCGAATCGTTTTGCAACATTAAAAGTTTTGCAAGGAAAGCCTGCATTTCTTATTGTACAAATTCAGATAATTCCCTCCCTGCTTCAATCCATTTGTTTCTGTTTGGTTCCTAGTGAATACAACCCTGAAAAATATGGCTGCACTCGTGAGGCTAGCCATTGTAAACAATCTGATAGCTACATATATGGTTTATTGATTAGGTATTCAGGCTGTATTATCTGATTGCTGAACTCTTTAGAATGCAACAATAGTTTCAGGACAGGTGGGTGAGATATTTATGATGATACGAAAACTATGGTGATTTGAGTTGTTTGAGACAAGCCCTGAGTGTCTGGAGTGATATAGCTACAGTAGCCAGCAAGCTGGCTCCCACTTGCTGTTGGCTGAGGAGGGGATTGGGTCGAGTGGACAGGTTATCGGGCGGCCGGACCTCACTAGTTGCAGGATTTAATCTGGAGCGAGAGGGTAGAAATAGGTAAAATGTAGAGTAGTTCTGTGTGAGTAGGTCCAGTGGATTCAATAGGCTGAACGAATGAGTAGCGGATGTCGTCAACCTTCTTTTCAAAGTGGTTGACAAAGTTGTCCACAAGAGGGAGGAGTATTAAGGACGGAGGAGGGGGTTACAGTTTGATTAGTAGGCGAACAGCCTCTAGTAAAGATGAGGTCAAGCGTATTGCCTTCCTTGTGAGTGGAAGAGGATTGGGAAAGGGTGAGGTCAAAAGAGTTGTAAAGAAATTAATCAAAGACAGAAGTTTAAGTTGAAGAATGAAGAGCGGTGAGCCATCGTCAGGAAAGGATCTTATCAAGGTGTCTAGCTCATTGAGGAACTCTCTAAGGGAACCTGGTGGGTGATAGATGACAACAATGTTAAGCTTGAGTGGAAAAATGACAATGACAGCATGGAATTCAAATGAGGAGATGGAGATGGACTGGCGAATGAGGGAGAAAATACAAAATCTCCATTTAGAGGAAATAAGCAGTGACGACCAGACTGAAGGGACTGAAGGGCAGCATAGGCTGAGATGAAATCGGCAGACCAGCAATTCCATATGGGTTGTGCGTGCAGGGTACACTAAATTAGAAGGGTTGCTGCATCCAAGTGGTGGGAGCGTCTCTAACGCCTACAGGGAGGGAGAAAACAGGTATAGAAAACACACACACATAGTTGCCAAAGCTACAAAAGAGCTAAATTATATCATCTGAAAATAACTAAGTAAGATACTGAAGTGAGAGAGTGTGGGGAGACTGAAGTACTAATACGAATTGCTAATTGCCTTGCAGAGGTGAAGAGCATTCCTCCCGGAAGTAATTGCGGATTGCCTAGGAGAGGAGAAACCACTCCCCCTCCAGTACAGCCACTGATTACAAAAAATTGCACTGCCCCTTAATCCCGGTTGATGTGTCAACAACAAGTTATGAGCAGTCAGCAGTTCACACACCAAGTAAGCTTCTGGGAACACAGGCAGCACTTAAAGTAGATGGCCCTTGCTAGCAAAAAGACAGATTTTTTTTAAATATACTTATCACTCCTGAACATATCAGGAGTCCTCTAGCTATAGAACACAGGAGGTTGGTGGCACCTTAATTGGGGAGGATGTGCTCTTGGGAATGGCATTCGATAGCCTCCACTGCTATAGAATGAAGCAAGTAGTGCTGTTGTGTCTGCATTGCCATTGTTGGTTAGCCTGGCAGAAGTTTGTGTAATTGCAGACCATTTTTTATTTTTTATTACACCTTTATTTAACCAGGTAGGCCAGTTGAGAACAAGTTCTCATTTACAACTGCGACCTGGCCAAGATAAAGCAAAGCAGTGCGACAAAAACAACACAGAGTTACACATAAACAAACTTACAGTCAATAAAACAAAAGAAAAAAAAAATCGAAAAATCTATGTACAGTGTGTGCAAATGGAGAAGAGTAGGGAGGTAGGCAGTAAATAGGCCACAGAGGCGAAGATAATGACAATTTAGCATTAATACTGGAGTGATAGATGTGCAGATGATGATGTGCAAGTAGAGATACTGGGGTGCAAAAGAGCAAGAGGGTAAGTAATAATATGAGGATGAGGTAGTCGGGTGGGCTATTTAGAGATTGGCTGTGTACAGGTACGGTGATCGGTAAGCTGCTCAGACAGCTGATGCTTAAAGTTAGAGAGGGAGATATAAAACCAGCTTCAGAGATTTTTGCAATTCGTTCCAGTCATTGGCAGCAGAGAACTGGAAGGTTGTCTTCCCATGAGGATGTTGTATGTGTGGGATTGCAGCAACTCTGTGTGTAGCAGCAGAAGCGTAACAGAGGACAGCAACACTGTCTTCAGTCTAAGAGAATTGCAGCTTCACTGATACAGAGCTACTAATATTGATACTTTCTGTAATTATACATTTTGTACTTGTTCTCTCAACACAGTCAACACTGTAGTTACATACAACTACTACTCAGTCAGTAGCCTACAAAATGTTTTTTTCTTTAAGGCTGCAATCAGATGGAGAAAGACAAAGTGTTGAATCGTTGATGTTTTAAGCTTTCTCTCCTGTCCTGGCACACTACATGAAGCATCCAATATTCATCCTAAAGCCATTGTTGTGAAATGTGCGGCAGCAGGCGTCTTTCAGGAGATGAAGGGAATGAAGCAGAGAGGTTCTGGAAGAGGACCCGCATGGAAACATCCAGAAGGCTCCATCACTACTATCTTCTATGCAGATCTTTAAGAGCATGGGAACATGTGGGCTTCCTTCAGCAGCAGCAGTGCTATGAGGTGATGGATGGATACTGCAATATCATTGAGTCTGCTCTGTGCTACGGTAAATTCTTATCGTAAGATAGGAAGGGTTCATGTGTTCTTCATGTGGTTCAGGTGATCAAAGAGAAAGGACACTTTCTGAGACAGAAGACATTCCAAGCTGTCAGTCTATTCATGGTTTAACAGGCAGCAGACTTAAAAAAAAATTTTTTTTTACTCAAGTAGTATTTTATTGGGTGACTTTCACTTTTACTTGAGTCATTTTCTATTAAGGTGTCTTTACTTTAATGACAATAGGGTACTTTTTCCATCACCGTCTCTGAGTACCAGTCTTCATATTTTCAAGCATGGTGGTGACCTCATCATGTTATGGGTATGCTTTTCATTGGCAAGGATAAAAATAAACAGAATAGAGCTAAATACAGGCAAAATCCTAGAGAAAAACCTGGTTCAGTCTGCTTTCCAACAGACACTGGAAGACAAATCGACCCTTCAGCAGGACAATAACCTAAAACACAAGGTCAAATATACACTGGAGTTGCTTACCTAGACAACATTGAATGTTCCTGAGTGGCCTAGTTACAGTTTTTACTTAAATCGGCCTGATAATCTATGGCAAGACTTGAAAATGGCTGTCTAACAATGATCAACAACCAACTTGACAGAGTTTGAAGAATTTAAAAAAAGAATGATGTGCAAATATTGTACAGTCCAGATGTGCAGAGCTCTTCCAAACTTACCCATATAGACTCACAGCTGTAATCGCTGCCAAACGTGATTCTAACATGCATTGACTCAGGGACTTACATAAATGAGATATTTCTGTATTTAAGTTTCAATACATTTGCAAAAATGTCTAAAAACACGGTTTCACTTTGTCATTATGGGGTATTGTGTGTAGATGGGTGAGAAAAATACATATATTTCATCCATTTTGAATTCAGATTGTAACACACCAACATTTTGAATAAGTCAAGGGGTATGAATAGTTTCTGAAGGCACTGTGTGTACACATACATTTCATTATTACTAATGATTACAGCAGCAACACCAAAGTCTCCTACACATCACAAAAATATGGTTTTGAATTTCTGTTTCTTTGGAATTGATATATACTGAACAAAAATATAAACGCAACAATTTCAAAGATTTTACTGAGTTACAGTTCATATGAGGAAATCGGTCAATTGAAATTAATTAATTAGGCCCTGATCTATGGATTTCACATGACTGGGAATACAGAAATGCATCTGTTGATCACGGATACCTTTAAAAAAAAATGGGCCTCACAATGGGCCTCAGGATCTCATCACGGTATTTCTGTGAATTAAAATTGCCATCGATAAAATGCAATTGTGTTAATTGTCCGTAGCTTATTCCTGCCCATACCATAACCCCACCGCCACCATGGGGCACTCTGTTCACAATGTTGACATCAGCTAAATACTCACCCACACGACGCCGTACACGTGTTCTCCGCTTGTGAGGCCAGTCGGACATACAGCCAAATTCTCTAAAACGATGTTGGCTTATGGTAGAGTAATGAAGATTAAATTATTTGCCAACAGCTCTGGTAGACATTCCTGTACTCAGCATGCCAACTGCACACTCCCTCAAAAACTTGAGACATCTGTGGCATTGTGTTGTGTGACAAAACTGCACATTTTACATGGTCTCTTATTGTCCCCAGCACAAGGTGCTCCTGTGTGATGATCATGCTGTTTAATCAGCTTCTTGATATGCCACACCTTTTAGGTAGATGGATTATCTTGGCAAAGGAGAAATGCTCACTAACAGGGATGTCCCAAAAAATTGTACACACAATTTGAGAGAAATACGCTTTTTGTGCGTTTGAAACATTTCTGGGATCTTTTATTTCAGCTCATAAAACATGGCACCAACACTTTACATGTTGTGTTTATATTTTTGCTTAGTGTATATTTAAATTTTAATTTGGAGTAAGGCTAATTATGATCGGGAGGTTGGAATGCTGTCTGAATCATAATTACATCACATGCCAAACTCTGAGGCTCATAATGAGGAAATAGTTGAGTGTGTTCCCATTGTACCAGATGTTTTTGGGTCCATTTAACAAGCACCATGCTAACACCTTTCGACCAGATGCTTTCAGGAACAATCCAATGATGAACTCTGGAATTCCAGATTTACAACATACAGTATCTCACATATCTATCTCCAATCTTGTGAGGATTTCAGGAATATCACCTTCTCTGTTGATTCGATTTGAAGTAAATCGAAGCCCGTGTTATAGCCTTGAATAGTGTACAAATAATAAACAACAGAAGTAAAAGGAAATATGCCTCATCACTTTCCTATGAGTCGTTTCTTGGTTCATAAATTTGACATGAAGAGCATGATTATAAATGACTGACAGCAATAATCCCTTTTAAAACGAACCCTGCACTTTTGAGCATAAACTGTGAATGTGTACTAGTTCAATTGCATATATTAAGATTGATGAAATACTTGCTAATATTGTACTCTACAAAGTCACTCTAAATACCATTGAATAGAATGATTTACCTCATAGAAGAGGCACTGTTATGAGATCATTAAAGAAGACTGTATTCTTACAGACCTGTGTGGCCTTGTCCAGTAAACTGGAGGATATTGGAGTATCGACTGAATAGGTCTAACAAGTGGACATTGATATCGGCGCACAAATGTATTTCCTGCAGCAGCAACATCAACGTAGATTGGGCATGAAATGCACACCCTCATTGTGTATATACAGCACACACTGAAATAATACAGATTCTGTTTCGGGACCTGGGGACGAAATAGTATAATGACATAGAATGCAGAATTTGATCCATTCAAGCTCTTTGTCTTAAATTTCCCTCTGTGTTCTCCCAGGCTGTCAAAAGTCTCAGTCTCAGGTCTCAGAGCCCCTGCAGTGATTAAGAAATATAACACTTGGTGCTCTCGATAGGCTTGTATGGCATGTGGGATCCACTGCTATTTTGAGGGAGATGGATTGTATTTGTTTTTGATATTTTCTGGATTGGGAACTGGACTGAACTGGTTTTGTCGCAGGGGGTGGGGAGAAATAGAAGACGTCATTCCCATTGTCATAAAAGGTTAAGGACATGTTCTGTTTTTACTATTAAGCTATCAAACTATCATTAAAAGTCCAATACAACACGACAAGGTAATATATGCAGCCTTGGGCAAGGCAACTGGCAATATCGGTTGTTCTCCTCTCAGAATGCTCCATCTGCATATACAGTTGAAGTCGGAAGTTTACATACACCTTAGCCAAATACATAAAAACCCAGTTTTTCACAATTCCTGACATTTAATCCTAGTAAATATTCCCTGTTTTAGGTCAGTTAGGATCACCACTTTATTTTTAAGAATGTGAAATGTCAGAATAATAGTAGAGAGAATGATTTATTTCAGCTTTTATTTCTTTCATCACATTCCCAGTGGGTCAGAAGTTTACATACACTCAATTAGTATTTGGTAGCATTGCCTTTAAATTGTTTAACTTGGGTCAAATGTTTCGGGTAGCCGTTCACAAGCTTCCTACAATAAGCAGAGGTGTAACCAAGTCATTGTTTTACAAGTCACAAGTAAGTCTCAAGTCTTAGCACTCAAGTCCCAAGTCAAGTCCCAAGTCAAGACGGGTCAAGACGGGTCAAGACGGGCTCAAAACTTTGCGTTTCGAGACCTAAACAAGTCATACTGTGCTCTTCACCAAATGTAATACCATTTCATATTTTTAACAAGAGTAATAGTTAGTATATTACATTCACGCAAATCATTAATGCTTTTAAAAACATATATATTTATTACTTTCCAAATAAACTCTATATTTATGAGTAGCCATGAGGAAGACCCCCCCCCCCCCCCCATAGCGATCAACTATCGAGGATCGCTATGGGGGCGCAATCGGGCGATGTAGGCTTGTACACAATCGCCCAACCTTAACACACACACACACACACACACACACACACACACACACACACACACACACACACACACACACACACACACACACACACCCTCTCTGTGTGTGGTTACAGTAGGCCAACGTATGTCAATGGTTATAGGAACAGCAGTAACATCAGTCAGGATTTAGGCTACCAACTGCCTAGCCAAGTGTAGCTCAATCTTGGGTGCAATGATCACGTTCCTGCACTGACTGACTGTGTGGAGGCTCATTGATTTAACGTAACGTTAGACTACATGCTACACTAGCAAAGTTATAAATGATATAGCTGTCGGACACGATGGGTAGATTAACAATATGTTTATCTTTCATTTGCTGTATTGGACTTGTTTATTTTTTTTATTTTTTATTTTTTTAAATACATTTTACCCCCTTTTCTCCCCAATTTTCGTGGTATCCAATTGCTAGTAATTACTATCTTGTCTCATCGCTACAACTCCTGTACGGGCTCAGGAGAGACGAAGGTCGAAAGCCATGCGTCCTCCGAAGCACAACCCAACCAAGCCGCACTGCTTCTTAACACAGCGCGCCTCCAACCCGGAAGCCAGCCTCACCAATGTGTCGGAGGAAACACCGTGCACCCGCCCCCCTTGGCTAGCGCGCACTGCGCCCAGCCCGCCACAGGAGTCGCTGGAGCGCGATGAGACAAGGATATCCCTACCGGCCAAACCCTCCCTAACCCGGACGACGCTAGGCCAATTGTGCGTCGCCCCACGGACCTCCCGGTCGCGGCCGGCTGCGACAGAGCCTGGGCGCGAACCCAGAGACTCTGGTGGCACAGCTAGCGCTGCAATACAGTGAATTATAAGTGAAATAATCTGTCTGTAAACAATTTTTGGAAATATTACTTGTGTCATGCACAAAGTAGATGTCCTAACCGACTTGCCAAAACTATAGTTTGTTAACAAGAAATGTGTTGAGTGGTTGAAAAACAAGATTTAATGACTCCAACCTAAGTGCATGTAAACTTCTGACTTCAACTGTATAGTAGCTTTCCACTTGCGACAAGTTATCAGTTAATTTGACAAATGTGTTTTCTGAAATGTAGTTCTAAAATCATCCAGGATATGATCATGCAGAAAGTGTAAACCAAATCACTGTGTTTCCCCTTCATAGGCAATCTGCACCACAAGTATACGCTGGTTCAGACAGGCCTGAAAAGTTCATCTTAGACAAAATGTCACTTATCTCTGCTGATTCATGCTGTTATCTGAGGATGTGCTTGTCATATAGCTGGAATACTCATAATACCTCAAACAGCTTTACAGTGTTCCACAGTGTTCCGGAACTCTTGCGGCTCTCCCTCGCCCTCCATTTGGCAAATCTGACCATAATTCTATTCTACTGACTCCTGCTTACAAGCAAAAACTAAAGCAGGAAGTAGCAGTGACTCACTCAATACAGAAGTAGTCAGATGACGCGGATGCGACGCTATAGGACTGTTTTGCTAGCACAGACTGGAATATGTTCTGGGATTCATCCAATGGCATTGAGGAGTATACCACCTCAGTCACCGCCTTCGTCAATAAGTGCATCGATGACGTCGTTCCCACAATGACCGTACGTACATTTCCCAACCAGAAGCCATGGATTACAGGAAACATCCGCACCAAGCTAAATGCTAGAGCTTCTGCTTTCAAGGAGCGTGACACTAATCCAGACGATTACAAGAAATCCCGCTATGCCCTCAGATGAAGCATCAAACAGGCAAAGCGTCAATACAGGACTAAGATTGACTCCTACTACACCGGCTCTGATGCTCGTCGGATACTGTACTGTCTGAACCTTATTCAATTGGTTTAGGATTAGATTTACACGCACATATGCAATTCCGTACTGTCAACCTTATTAAATTGGTTTAGGATTACATTTACATGCATATATGCAATACTGTACTGTCTGAACCTTTTTCAATTGGTTTAGGATTAGATTTACATGCACATATGCAATACTATACTGTCTGCACCTTATTAAATAAGTTTAGGATTAGATTTACATGCACATATGCAATACTGTACTGTCTGAACCTTATTAAACTGGTTTAGGATTAGATTTGCACATACATATGCAATACTGTACTGTCTGAACCTTATTCAATTGGTTTAAGATTTGCTTTACACGCACATATGCAGTACTGTACTGTCTGAACCTTATTCAATTGGTTTAGGATTAGATTTAAATGCATAAATGCACGAATGTATGCATGTATGCGCGTAGGCACACAGAAACACGCACGCACACACACACACAAACGCACACACACAGACACACACACACTAACTATAACGAACCGCATATGTTTCAACTTTATTATGCCAACATCCCCATTTCAAAATGATTTCTCATCCTTTTTCCATTGCGTTAGATTCTTATCAAACAGGTTAATGAGAAGTTGCAAATGTAACAAAAATCCTCATTGAATCCAAAGTCATGGCATTGGAACGTGTATACTAAACGGCTGGTGCGTCCAAAAACAGCGATTTTATGTCAAACAGTAAACATTTAGCCTTATTTAGACATAGCACTGATAGTTTAAGCTATGTTTGGTAACTGAGATCCTCCTTAGGGAGGGGAATACTTGGTAGACTCTACTGGCCCCTAACTCCCCATCTGACTCAGAGGTAGCTCTCAGTCGCTTGTCAAGTAAACAATCCATTTTGATATTTACATTCCACCAATTATAAGTACTGTATCACTGGGCTCAGATGAAGCTAGAAACATGTTGTGACTGGATCGCTGGTTTCCCAGGTCCCCAATTCATACCCCATGACACAATTGTATACTATGATAGAATTGTTATCTATTAAACCACATATTTCAAGAGGTTGGCTAAAGAGACTTTTATCTGGGCTCCCTCATGGTGGAGTATGATCTCCCTTTAGGTATGACTGGTCCAGGTTGCGGTGAGGGTCTTGGTCTGGCTAATCATGGGTGCGAAGGTTAAGTAGGGACTATCTGTGATGATGTGCAGATTGTACCACTGTGAGTGGGAGCATGGAGTGATTGTTGCTGGTGCCACTGCCGGTGTTGGTATTTATTTCCTGACTCAGGCATGCATTCCTTGTTAATGATGCCCACGATGTTGCTATGCTTGCTGTTGTCAGTTGATTTGGTTCTAGATTAGGTATTTTTGGAGGCTCTTAAAATGTGATCGGTCAATGTTTATAGCTTTCCATTTCAGTTTTGCCAGGCCGTCATTGTAAATAAATGTGCTCTTATTTACTAAGTGTTCTTAGCCTGGTTAAATACAATAAACCAATAACAAGTACTAAATCTACTACTGGATATTGTTGCTGTCCATCTAATATAGTATGTTATAGGATGGGACCAGTTGTAGTGATGTGACAGCCAGACAGATGCTTACCCCAATGCTCTTTCCAGTCTGCTGAATGCTGGATGGAAAAGGTTAGGGGATTGCAACATCTTAAGCATTGGTCTGGTCTTCAACCCTGGTCCTGGTTAGTGATTTGTGGAATCCCGTTTTGTGTAGTGTTGGGTAATGCTGAGCTAGCACCAAAGCCTGCAATTCCTGTAGCTTCAAAAAAGCCCTCTGAAGTGAAATGTTATGAAAGTCATTTCATAGACCAGCTGCCTTGAGGAACATGATGTGAGAAAGAAATATCTCAGTGTTGCTTGCCAACCTAATCATGTTGTGTAAAAATGAGTTGGCTATGAAATAAACATAATCATTTATGCACAGTTACATGTGTTTCAGTAGCACTGTGATCTTATATTGAGCAGTAGACAAGATGGCGCCGGAGAACAAGACTGACGTTTTACATATTCCTAACCAATTATGTTTTGTTTTTTGTTTCTTTGCGTTGTTTGTAACTTATTTTGTAACTTATTTTGTACATAATGTTGCTGCTACCGTCTCTTATGACCAAAAATAACTTCTGGAAATCAGAACTGTGATTATTCACTACGGACTGGCAAAATCCTTTTTTTCCTTTAACGAGTCCGACGAGCCTGACGTGAATGCTTTTCCGGGAACAGGCCCAAATCCCCGTTATTTGCGTGAAGAGAAGGCGGAGAAAAAGGGGCCAGAGGGCAGGTTGCCTTCTGAGAATTCGTAGGCGGTCGAATAAACTCCCACTTCCTTCCATTCTGCTAGCAAACATGCAATCTTTGGATAATAAAAAAAAGCTGGTGCACGATATCTAAGGAAGTCTCAAGGTTTTGCTCGCCTGAGGTAGAGTATCTAATGATAAGCTGTAGACCACACTATCTACCTAGAGAGTTTTCATCTGTATTTTTCATAGCTGTCTACATACTACCACAGACTGATGCTGGCACTAAGACCGCACTGAATGAGCTGTATTCCGCCATAAGAAAATGTGAAAACGCTCACCCAGAGGCGGCACTCCTAGTAGCCGTGGACTTTAATGCAGGGAAACTTAAATCCATCTTACCAAATTTCCAGCAGTATGTTAAATGTGCAACCAGAGGAAAAAACGACTACAAAAACAGACTACAAACGGAAGCACAGCCAAGAGCTGTCCAGTGACACGAGCCTACCAGACGAGCTAAATAACTTCTATGCTCACTTCGAGGCAAATAATACTGAAACATGTATGAGAGCAGCAGCTGTTCCGGAAGACTGTGATCACGCTCTCCACAGCCGTGAAGTGCTTTGAAAGGCTGGTCATGGCTCACATCAACACCATTATCCCAGAAACCTTAGACCTACTCAAATTTGCATACCGCCCTAACAGATCCACAGATGATGGAATCTCTATTGAACTCCACACTGCCCTTTCTCACCTGGACAAAAGGAACACCTATGTGAGAATGCTGTTCATTGACTACAGCTCAGTGTTCAACACCATGGTGCCCACGAAGCTCGTCACTACGCTAAGGACCCTGGAACTTAACACCCCCCTCTGCAACTGGATCCTGGACTTCCTGACAGGTCGCCCCCAGGTGGTAAGGGTAGGTAACAACACATTCGCCATGCTGATCCTCCACACAGGGGCCCCTTAGTGGGGCGTGCTCAGTCTCCTCCTGTACTCCCTGTTCACTCATGACTGCATGGCCAGGCATGACTCCAACACCATCATTAAGTTTGCCGATGACTCAACAGTGGTAGGCCTGATCACCGACAACAACGAGACAGCCTATAGGGAGGAGGTCAGAGACCTGGCCATGTGGTGCCAGTACAACAACCTCTCCCTCGACGTGATCAAGACAAAGGAGATGATTGTGGACTACAGAAAAAAGAGGACCGAGCACACCCCCATTCTCATCAACGGGGCTGCAGTGGAGCAGGTTGAGAGCTTCAAGTTCCTTGGTGTCCACATCTCCAACAAACTAACATGGTCCAAGCACACCAAGACAGTTGTGAAGAGGGCACGACAAAACCTATTACCCCTCAGGAGACTGAAAAGATTTGGCATAGGTCCTCAGATCCTCAAAAGGTTCTACAGCTGCACCATCGAGAGCATCCTGACTGGTTGCATCACTGCCTGGTATGGCAACTGCCCGGCCTCCGACCGCAAGGCACTACAGACTGTAGTGCGTACGGCCCAGTACATCACTGGGGCCAAGCTTCCTGCCATCCAGGACCTCTATACCAGGCGGTGTCAGAGGAAGGCCCTAAAAATTGTCAACGATTCCAGCCACCCTAGTAATAGACTGTTCTCTCTGCTACCGCACGGCAAGCGGTACCGGAGAGCCAAGTCTAGGTCCAAGAGGCTACTAAACAGCTTCTACCCCAAACCATAAGACTCCTGAACATCTAATCAAATGGCTACCCAGACTATTTGCACCCCCCCCCCTTTTTTACACCGCTGCTGTTCTCTGTTGTTATCATCTATGCATGGTCACTTTAATAACTCTACCTACATGTACATATTACCTCAAATAACCGGTGCCCCGCACATTGACTCTGTATCGGTAACCCCCTGAATATAGTTTTGCTATTGTTATTTTGCTGCTGCTTTTTAATTACTTTTTACTTTTTTTCTTATTCTTATTCATATCTATTTTTTAACACTGCATTGTTGTTTAGGGGCTCGTAAGTAAGCATTTCACTGTAAGGTCTACACCTGCTGTATTCGGCACATGTGACTAATGCAATTTGATTTGAATTGATTTGACTGTATAATTGACAGGTTACATGGCCATTGGTGGATTCACTTGATTTGGCAAACATGTAAACAGAGAACCCAACAAATCAATCTCACTAACCCAGTCAGTTTGAGTCTGTGAGCTTTACTGTGGTGGAATCATAGAAAAAAATAATCTCATTCTGATTCTATGGCTGGAGCTGCCCACTTTTAAAGAAAATAGTCAGATAAAGACTAAATACTTGGTAACTAATTTAGTTAACTGCATAATGTTTTCCAGCTTATCTGTACTATATTTGCCCTGCCCTCTTTTGAAAGCATATTGATAGTTCCCAGTGGCGACCCGTCAGTCAGGGCAGGTGGGGCAGAGCCATGGTATCTTTTTTGTTTTCTTGAGTAAGGCATCTCCAAAATGCAGGGGTTTCAGCCTAGCTCAGTGTTTTCTGTGGTGGTGGGGCAAGGCAGCAGAAAATATGTAGCGTTATGCCGTGATTGGCTCAGTGTTCTGTCTCTCATGGGGAAACTAAATCACTGTGAAGTGTAAAGGGAGACCTCGGAAATTTTTGCCCTTTGGCTGCTGACTTTAGTGCCCATCCAAGAAGGTTCAAGGTCATTGGCCACAGATAAAATGACGTCAAATCACGTTATATGTACAGTAGCTTTGATTGGACTAATCATGTTAAAATCATACTTTAAACATTTTTGCTGGCAGTCATCATCATGAAACAAGTCGACAATCTACTGGCAAATCCTTTTCAACCCTTGTCATATGAAGATAAATCATGAAGAGAAATGATAGATAAAACGTATCAGTGCTCATCGGCCATTGGTGATAAACATTACACAACAAGTTGGAAATCCCAAATTCAACAATGAGTGGTTTGGAAGGTGAGTCCAAAAATGTATTGTATGCTGCTGCATAAATTATGTAATATGTCAGGGAGATATGTATACTGTAGCTAAGAAAGTAATAACGTTACAAAGAAATGTAGGTAATTGCATAATGTTTTCCAGCTTATATGTACTCTATTTGCCCTGCCCTCTTTTGAAAGCATATTGATAGTTCCCAGTGGGGACCCGTCAGGCAGAGTTGCAAAGAAAAAGCCATATCTCAGACTGGCCAATAAAAAGAAAAGATTACGATGGGCAAAGAACACAGACACTGCACAGAGGAACTCTGCCTAGAAGGCCAGCATCCTGGAGTTGCCTCTTCGCTGTTGACGTTGAGACTGGTGTTTTGTGGGTACTATTTAATGAAGCTGCCAGTTGAGGACTTGTGAGGCTGAGTCACTGGCTTACTGGTGCTCTTTCATGCCGTCCCTAGGAGGGGTGCGTCACTTGAGTGGGTTGAGTCACTGACGTGATCTTCCTGTCTGGGTTGGCGCCCCCCCTTGGGTTGTGCCGTGGCGGAGATCTTTGTGGACTATACTCGGCCTCGTCTCAGGATGGTAAGTTGGTGGTTGAAGATATCCCTCTAGTGGTGTGGGGGCTGTGCTTTGGCAAAGTGGGTGGCCCTGTCCGGGGGTATCATCGGATGGGGCCACAGTGTCTCCTGACCCCTCCTGTCTCACCCTCCAGTATTTATGCTGCAGTAGTTTGTGTCGGGGGGCTAGGGTCAGTTTGTTATATCTGGAGTACTTCTCCTGTCTTATCCGGTGTCCTGTGTGAATTTAAGTATGCTCTCTCTAATTCTCTCTTTCTTTCTCTTTCTCGGAGGACCTGAGCCCTAGGACCATGCCTCAGGACTACCTGGCATGATGACACAGGGGTGGCCAGTCCACCTGGCCGTGCTGCTGCTCCAGTTTCAACTGTTCTGCCTGCAGCTATGGAACCTTGTCCTGTTCACTGGACGTGCTACCTGTCCCAGACCTGCTGTTTTCAACTCTCTAGAGACAGCAGGAGCGGTAGAGATACTCTTAATGATCGGCTATGAAATGCCAACTGACATTTACCTCCGAGGTGCTGTCTTGCTGCTCCCTCGACAACTACTGTGATTATTATTATTTGACCATGCTGGTCATTTATGAACATTTGAACATCTTGGCCATGTTCTGTTATAATCTCCACCCGGCACAGCCAGAAGAGGACTGGCCACCCCTCATAGCCTGGTTCCTCTAGGTTTCTTCCTAGGTTTTGGCCTTTCTATGGAGTTTTTCCTAGCCACCGTGCTTCTACACCTGCATTGCTTGCTGTTTGGGGTTTTAGGCTGGGTTTCTGTACAGCACTTTGAGATATCAGCTGATGTAAGAAGGGCTATATAAATACATTTGATTTGATTTGATTCTGTTTCTCAAACTATACACTCTAGTGTACTTGTCGTCTTGCTCAGTTGTGCACCGTGGCCTCCCATTTTTCTATTCTGGTTAGAGCCAGTTTGCGCTTTTCTGTGAAGGGAGTAGTACACAGCGTTGTACGAGATCTTCAGTTTCTTGGCAATTTCTCGCATGGAATAGCCTTCATTTCTCAGAACAAGAATAGACTGACAAGTTTCAGAAGAAAGTTATTTGTTTCTGGCCATTTTGAGCCTGTAATCGAACCCACAAATGCTGATGCTCCAGATACTCAACTAGTCTAAGGCCAGTTTTATTGCTTCTTTAATCAGAACAACAGTTTTCAGCTGTGCTAATATAATTGCAAATGGCTTTTCGTGTGATAAATTAGCCTTTTAAAATGATAAACTTGGATTAGCTACCACAACATGCCATTGGAACACAGGAGTGATGGTTGCTGATTTTGGGCCTCTGTATGCCTATGTAGATATTCCATAAACAAATCAGCCGTTTCCAGGTACAATAGTCATTTACAACATTAACAATGTCTACACTGTATTTCTGATCAATTTGATGTTATTTTAATGAACAAAAAATTAGCTTTTCTTTCAGAAACAAAGACATTGATAAGTGACCCCAAAATTCTGAATGGTAGTGTATGTTGTGTAGTAAGCTGTTAGTAGCCCATGTGCCTCACACTAATCATTTGGTCCCCTTTCCCCTCTTAATTAGCCTATATTTTAGAGAATGGTAATCATCGAATATTGTAAGAGCTTTCATTGTCTGCTTATATGCCCCCGTTGTTTAGCCTACGGTTCTGACTTGGTGTACAGGGAGAATACTATAAGAACGGCCCGTGTTCTGAACTCTGTTGCTGTTCATTTCAAAAGTGCTGAACTATATTGACAACGTCCATCCTAGCTTTCTCATTAATGTCTTAATCGAAATTACGGATTGCCTCTTATCAGCTCAACGTTCCCTTATGCCATAGTTTGTACATCTCAATTGTCAGTAGAAACCACAAGTCAGCCATATCAGCGTTTTTTTTTTAAAGGCAGTAAATGAGGCTGAATGAACAATTTCACTGCCAGACAAGGATCCGCTGATAGCCAGGTGTAGCAGTGGTAAGGTGTTGGGACTCTGCTGTTGGGACAGCTTTATGTAGGCCCTAACAGTTTGTGGGCACCGTTTGTCACCGTTATAGTGCATTTAATGTATTGTTTAGTGTTGTGTAGTGGCTTCGCTGGCATGCAAAATAAAATATATATTTTTAATTTGCCCCACCAAGATGTTACATGTTATAATCGCCACTGATAGTTCCAAAGCTTGATAATTTAAATCGAAAAATAAATATGTAACATGTCTTCAAAATCAATGTCAGTACAGCAGATGGTAAGCGAGACATTGATGTTGATGTTTTGGCTATCACGTATCTGTCAGTCTCCTTATTTCATCATCATGTGAGTCTGAACCATTAGCAAGTATTGTTGTAACCTTTACAGCGTCCACAGACACTGATTGAAAGTGAGGCGTGTTTGGGGAGGAAGCAGAGATGCCCCAGGGAAGCGTGCCAATATGGCATATTGAGGGGAGAGAGGGGGCAGTGGGGGTCGGATGGCATGTCTACGGGAGAGAGGGGAGAGAGGGGATGGCGGTGGATGGCATGGCGAGGGAAGAGAGGGGTGGGGGTGATGAGGGGGTGGATGCCCTAGAGCACACCCACTCAATGATGGCAGTGGAGGAGTTCAAAGAGGGTCGATAGGGTCATTTCAGGAGGTAGACTGATTTAGGTAATTCCAGGAGGTAGACTGATTTAGGTCATTTCAGGAGGTAGACTGATTGATGTCATTTCAGGAGGTAGGCTGATTTATGTCATTTCAGGAGGTAGACTGATTTAGGTCATTTCAGGAGATAGACTGATTGATGTCATTTCAGGAGGTAGACTGATTGAGGTCATTTCAGGAGGTAGACTGATTGAGGTCATTTCAGGAGGTAGACGGATTGCGATCATTTCAATAGGTAGACTGGTTTGGGTCATTTCAGGAGGTAGACTGATTAAGGTCATTTCATGAGGTAGACTGACTAAAGCCTGAGAATACTGAGAATACATGTATTTAATAATGACAACAATTCCTTTAATTCAATCCCGTCTTATCTTGTAAAAAAGTTTTAAAATTATCAAAAATGAGTGCAACAATTTTTGTCTCCAACAAAAATCAAAGCCAAAGAGTTTAAAGGGGAATTTCACCCTGGGGGAATCTGGGTTTGCTTTAATCATGTCCGAGGACTTTCTAGGTCTGTGAGATATGTTTCACACATAATTGCCCAGGAGGAAGGCAGGTCTGGGCTTTGCGCGCTGAATGATATACCCTATGATGGCTTTGTCCTTGTTCAATCGAGCCATTGGACGTCTTTCAGTGATGTTCCTATCAGCGAATTTATTGCTTAATATACAAGCTGACATTTTTTTCAATCTTTGAAAGACTACAACTCATGTGGGGCGGTGCTTTGTGCTCTGGCCCTGTCCCTCCCCCAAGGCAGGCTCCTTTGAAAGGGAAGTGGACACTAACAGCACAATCCTTTGGGCAAAAGTAAAAGAACTGACCAGACCACAAAAACTAAAAGTGATTCCTCTCATCAACACAAATTCAAAGACTGAGATTTTTTTATTGCTACATGGTGACATTCAACCATACATGTTTCAACCGGAATATAGCGAAGAGGATTCGAAACAAAGCATTGAATTTAGCTCAATGCTCAGCCAATGCCAGCACCAAGAGGGTAGATTACAAATATTGTGGCTAGCTAAGTAAATTATTTTTTCCTGCAAGCCAACTAGCTAGCTAGTTAACTTTAGTTTATCTACTGAAACCCATATTGTGTATTGCTTGCTAACATACTACTGTGTTACAGTGGGGGGAAATCTAATTATTTTTATGTTTGCTAACTTAGGTAGCTAGGTAGGTAGCTAGCTAGCTAAGTAAGCTAAACAACTACAGGTAGCCATATCTATGACTAAAAATAAAATAGGTTTTATAATCGGAGATCTATTTTTAGTCATAGATATGGCTAGTAAACAGCAAGCTATAACGTTACAACCAGCCACCTACAGTAAAGCTACGTTTACCAGCAAACATTAGCACATGACTGGAGTTGATTAGCTAGTTAGTCTAGCAATTGCTAACTTGTTACTATGCACCAGGCCTCCCATTTGTTACCATGTGCCAGGCCACCAGCAACTGTAAATAGGTTTACTAGCTAGCTATGTAACATAATTGACAAGGGTTGACATTGGTTATGATTATGACTGTGGATGCATTTCAAAATCACAAAATTATAGGCAAGACACAAGATAGGATTCCAAACCGATGTAAATAGCAAATATTGTCTATCCAGCAATCTAGCTAGCTAACAGTGAGGAGAAACAATAACACAATTTAACTGTTGTAAATTTCTAAAACTGATAAAGTGGTTTTACTATAAAAAATATTTGCCTACGCATGCCTGTTAAACATGGCTGTAGCTAGATACTGTCTGCCTACCTACCTAGGTGCATTTGTACGGTCTGGTCAATGTGCAAAGGTTGAGGGTTAGGCCATATTTCTTTCTATTGGGTTATTGTTCTAAATGTAATCTCTGTGCCTCTGCACATGTACTGTATACATGTTCAACTAGTCTACCCTAATATTGTTATGCTGATACAGTTCAACTGTCGTTCAAACTGTGCAATGGAGTATAATTTATTATCTTTTTTTTGTCTTACAGACAATACTGTGTAGTGTGGGCCTCTTTCTGGAGTGGATTCTTGGAGAGAAACATAATTCCTTTGCCTGCATGTGTCATTGTAGCGGAACTGTATCGCGTGAACTGAATCCCTCTTGATGGATTGGATATTATGCTGGATTTCAAGCAGAATATGACTCAAAATGAGCTGAATGGCAGTCTGATCATGACAACGTTCCTCCCACAGTTGTACAAGTGTTCCCTGAATTTACTGTACAGTATGTTTATTTGGAATGGCAATTTCATCATGACCATCTCTCCCAGCATCTGTTCATCACCAGTTCTCTTAGCTAGATTGTTACTCCAGATAATGTGATTAAAGTTTTTTTTTGTACGTTAGTTTTACCATATTGTCACGTTCGTCGTAAAGATGAGACCAAGGCGCAGCGTGAGTAGAGTTCCACATATTTTTTATAAATCGAAACTCACCAAAACAAATAAAGAACAAACGAAACGTGCCGCTACTGGTAAGCACTCAGGCAACTCAATGTAGACAAGACCCCACAACACAAACGAGGAAAATGGCTACCTAAATATGATCCCCAATCAGAGTCAACGATAAACAGCTGTCTCTGATTGGGAACCATATCAGGCCAACATAGACATACAAAACCTCTAGACATACAACACCCTTAGACATACAAAAACCCTAGACATACAAAACTAGCGTACCCACCCTAGTCACACCCTGACCTAACCAAAATACATAGAAAAACAGAGATATCTAAGGTCAGGGCGTGACACATATAATATTCTTGTTGAATACCCAGTTCTCTTTTTGAGTTAGTATTAAATATTGTACACTCCCCTGTATTTTAGATTTTGACAAATAACAATTATTTTAATATATCTGTATGTCTAACATCTGTTTGATGCTGCAGAACCCCGTACAAATTATATAAATATATTCTGTGAATCCATAAAGGAAGATACATTTTGAGGACTGATTGAAAATACCCATATTTATTTTATGGCTCCTTTATCCGGCTTCGGTACACTGGCAATGGTGTTTGGCATGGTGGGCTGTGGAAGCAGAGTGCTTGTGGCGAATGGTCTTGTCTCGTCTTTGGTGTACAGCCAGCTGGATGACTGCCGGAAGTGGCGTAGGGCTTGAAGACCGTAGCCACCAATTGTTTGAACCTCTTGCAGAAGATTTGCTCGTCTGCACGTCTCATGGAAAGACATGGTTGTGGTGTTACCATTTTACACTTTTTGTGGAAGGGACGTAGGGCAACATGCCTTTGTTGGTAAAGGTGTTAACCGATTGGGACCTAAGTGTTTATATTCAAACTATTGTATTGTTTAGGGACAATGAGGGATATTGGGAGCTGCTTTTGAGAGGAAAGATCAGTCAATGAAGTGAATGGGCAGGGGGGGGGGGGGCTGCTAAAAGTCTTAGAAGGGCAGTTCTTACACAGTGTGTGTTGTTGTGTATGGAAGATTGAGGAGAAATGGCACCTTTCAATCGTTCTCATACAGTACACAACAATACATTTACTGTCTCTAAGCACAACCAGAAACCCCCTTCCTCATCTCAAAGACCTATCCGTCAACCTCCCCCAGCCCATTGACTTTGACAGATCATTCTTGTCAATAGTAGCAGGTGATTTTTGTAGACGTCTCTTCATATTGTGTTTTGAGAATCTGCAGAGAGAAGAATGAGGTGATTGTGTCATTACTGTTGTCTTGATTTTATACCTTTCAGTGTCCCTTACTCGTTTTTGTCCCACAATCTTGTTGTACTCCATGAGCGCAAGATGTGTCCCCTCCCTCATGCTTGTGTACCCAGAATGCCTCCACTTTGGGGCATTTTTCAGCAGGGCCTGTGGAAGGACTCAAATAGAAAAAGGGTAGATGGTCTGGGAGGCACTCTGTGGTCCTCAGGCTACATCTATCCACATAGAACCTCATAACACAAACCCATACAAACACTAATCTAAGTTTATCATACTGTAAATTGAGCTATCTTAGCCTTCAGGTTGTAAATATTTTGCCAACTTACCTTCATCTTGAAGTTGGAAACACATACTGTTGGAATCAGATGATGTAATGTACACCCTACAACAAAAAACACAACAATACACAATTTAACCACCCCACTAATTGTATTGATCTCTATTAGACTGGCTAGCTTAGCCCACCTAACATGGACATTTCAATATTGTCAGCTTGCTGTTAGCTAGTTAGCCACTAAATTGGCAGCAAGATTGCTAGACAGCTGAGAATGAACTAACCAACCATAGACAATGTAAACACATTCACCATTACTACCAACACCCCGAGAGTGAGTTAGCTATATCTACAATTCTATTTTTAGCAACAGAGTGTTTTCCAGACAAGGGTGGGGAATAGATGGCCACCAGATTGAGTTACACTTATTTTGCTAACGTTAGCTACCTCACGTTAGCTAACGTTAGTCAAAGCTAGAGCGAACAGACACACATGTTTACTCTACTGAAGGTAGCTACCAGTCTAGCAGTGACTACTGTACCATGACAAAGGAAAAATGTATTGACAGTGTGTTTCCAAAAGATAGCTAGCTATATGATTTAACTGATGGATATCAGAGGTCAATACAGGACTGGAACGTTAGCTAATGTAGCTAGTTGACCTCGTCCAGCTAACGTTACATTGCCTCTAATTGAGAATCTTCTGTTTTGTTGTGAGGGATAAAAACTATGGTATCACATCACTTCTCAGTTGTTGTCTAAATGGATTCCCCATCTGTTCAGCCTGAAAATCCCTCGAATAATCTTTGGTCACCGTAAGCATCATTCATGATAGCAGTAAAAACCATTGGCAGCATCTGGGTACATCTGTAGTATGTAGAATGGTGAACGATAACTCATTTTCAAGATTGTTTGTAATTAGCACAGCCAGACAGAACACCACACAAGCATGATGAAAAACGTTAGTAAAAAATAAAAGTTTTTAAAAAATGCAGAGAGAAATTCTGAGATTGTGTTGGTTGTTCGTGGTAAACAGTGCCATAAACAATGTTTGTGGGCATGCCCCATCTACTTAGCAGGGCGGTATCCCGTCTCTGAACCTGCCTGCCTGACCACTCTGCCTGCCCCTGAACCTGAGCCTGCCTGCCGTCCGTCCTGTACCTTTGCCCCACCTCTGGATTACCGACCTCTGCCTAACCTGACCCTGAGCCTGCCTGCCGTCCTGTACCTTTCCCCCACCACTCTGGTTATTGACCCCTGCCTGCCTTGTCCTGTCGTTTACCAGACCCGGGCCAGCTGCGCAATGCCAGCTGTGCAATGCCATCTCCTCCTCCACCATCGGGAGGCACGAGGAACTGCTTCGTGGCCTTATGGAAGGGGTCCAAACGTTGGCTGAACGCCATGACCGGGCATTGGACAGTTTGCTGGAGCAATTCCGCAGGTTGTCTGGGAGGCAGCCTACCCCGGTGGTAACCCCACAGCCCCTTAGTAACCCAGCTGCTGTAACCCCCCCACCCGGGAAAACTTCAATGGAGAGTCGAGCACCTGTCAGGCGTTTCTAGCTCAGTGTGCCCTCATTTTTGAGCTTCAGCCCTCCTCCTTCTCCCCGGATCGCTCCTCATCACGCTGATTTCCAGGAGGGCTCCCACCTGGGCTACTGCTGTATGGGAACAGCAGCCGGCCATATGCGTTAGTCTAGAGGGGTCCGTGGGAGAGGTGAAGACGTTTTTTTACGTCCCGTTCTCCGGGAGAGAAGCTGCCCGGAAGCTAATCCAGCTTCAGCAGGACTCCTGCAGTGTGGCTGACTATGCAGTGGATTTCCGCATGTTGGCAGCGGAGAGTGCTTGGAACCAGGAAGCACTGTTCGATATGTTACTGCCCGGCGTCTCGGAAGGTGTCAAGGACGAGCTTGCTGCTCTGGAGTTACCTACGTATCTCGATTCCCTCATCGCTTTGACCATCCGAATCAATGGGCGACTACGGGAACGACGGTGGGAGAGGAAATTCGACTTCGCTCACACGTCCAGGGATTCCACCTTGCCTCTGAGTCATCTCTGAAGTCCCCGAAGATCCCATTTCCGAGAGAACCCAAGGCTTCCCGACCCTTTCTCTCCCCAAACTACCCTCGGCTAAGGAGACAGCCCAGCTCATGGTGCAGCACGTCTTCTGGATCCATGGACTGCCCGTGGACATGGTCTCCGACCGGGGTCCTCAGTTCTCGTCCCGGTTCTGGAAGGCGTTCTGCACCCTCATTTGGTCGTCGGCCAGCCTGTCCTCCGGGTTCCACACCCAGTCCAATGGCCAGTCGGAGCGAGCCAATCAGGACCTTGAGACAACTCTGCGCTGCCTGGTCTCCGCCAACCCCACCACCTGGATCCAGCAGCTTGTGTGGGTGTAATACACATGCAACACCCTCCCTGCTCTGCCACGGGTCTATTGCCCTTTGAATGTTCCCTGGGGTATCAGCACAAGACGAGAAGGCAGTCTTGCCTAATACTGTAAATGTCCTGAGGACTTTAAGAAGCAACCACCCAGCACACCGGGTATGGTAACTGCTGGTGGTGAAGGAGACCAGGCTACAGAGGTAAAGAGGGAGTTTACCCAAAATGGCTCTGTAGATGAACACATACAAATGTAGCCTTCTGCGCGTATAAAGTGAGGTCCAACCTACCATTTGGTACAATGTGCAATGGTGGGTGAGTGACTTGGCATTTGTAATAAAGAGCAAGGATGCATGATAAACAGAGTCCAGTCTCTGTAAGATGGAGGAGGTTGCATGCACATACAACAAGTCACCACAATCAATTACAGAGAGAAATGTGGCCTGAACAAGCTTCTTTCTAGTCATAAGCGGGAAGCAAGCCTTATTATGAAAATAAAAAAACAATTTTAATTTAAGCTTCCTCGCAAGATTATCCATATGAACTTTAAAGGACAACTTGTCATCCAACCATTTACCTAAGTATTTGTAGGATGACACTTTTTCAATGGATAAGCCACCAGATGTGACAATGCTAACCTTCTCTGGCTGAGTGCGGACTCTGGTAAAGGTCATGAATTTTGCTTTTTGTACATTCAAGACTAGTTTGAGACCATAAAGAGAGGCCTGCAGTGACTGAAAAGCAGTCTGGAGCTCTTCAACAGCCTGAACCAGAGAAGGAGCACATGAATATATGACTGTATCATCTGCATATAGATGCAACTTTGCTGGTTGCATCCAATTTCCCAAATCATTAATAGCAATTGAGAACACAGGAGCTAAAATTGAACCCTGGAGCACACCTCTATTATCTCAAGAAAGCTAGTATATACACATTGTGTTCTGTCAGAAAGATAGTTCCTAAACCAATTTACTGCCCCTTCACTGAGACCAATGTTTCTGAGTCTAGCTAGCAACAATTCATGGTCAACGGAATCAAATGCCTTTGATAAATCAACAAACAAAGCAGCACAATGTTGCTTTTTTATCAAGTGCGTTTATGTTGTAATTTGCCACTGCCGTAGCTGCAGTCGTTGTGCTGTGCCTCGTTCTAAAGCCAGACTGAACACCGCTCAGTATGTTCTTTTCAATTAAGACGTTTTTTTAACTGTGAGTTCACTGGGGATTCGTAGACTTTGGCCAGGATAGGGAGTTTGGAGATAGGATGATAGTTATTAGCATTTGAGGGATCTCCATCTTGGAGAGGGAGTTTACCCAAAATGGCTCGGTAGATGAACACAGATTAAGCTCCTGAGGAACAGTTCTTGTGCTGATGATGCTGCTAGAGGCAGTTTGGAAGTGAGTGTTGCATCCAAGGACAGACGATTTTTATGCGCTACGTGCTTCAGCATTCAGCGGACCCGTTCTGTAAGCTTGTGTGGCCTACCACTTCGCAGCTGAGCCATTTGTTGCTCCTAGACATTTCCACTTCACAAAAACAGAACTTACAGTTGACCGGGGCAGCTCTAGCAGGGCAGAAATTTGACAAACTGACTTATTGGAAAAGTGGCATCCTATGACGGTTCCACGTTGGAAGTCACTGAGCTCTTCAGTAAAGCCATTCTGCTGCCAATGTTTGTCTATGGAGATTGCATGGCTGTGTGCTCGATTTTATTTGCCTGTCAGCAACAGGTGTGGCTGAAATAGCTGAATACTCTCATTTGAAAGGGTATTCACATACTTTTGCATATACAGTGCATTTGGAAAGTATTCAGACTTTCCACAAAAGAAATGCGTTACAGCCTTATTCTTAAATGTTTTAAATTGTTATTTTTCCTCATCAATCTACCCACAATAACCCATAATGACAAAGCAAAACAGGTTTAGACATTTTTGCAAATTTATTAAAAATAGAAAACTGAAATATCACATTTACCTAAGTATTCAGACCCTTTACTTTATTGAACTACATTTGGAAGCAATTACCACCTTGAGTCTTCTTGGGTATGAGGCTACAAGCTTTGCAAACCTGTATTTGAGGAGTTTCTCCCATTCTTCTCTGCCGATCCTCTCAAGCTCTGTCAGGTTAGATGGGGAGCGTCGCTACACAGCTCTTTTCAGGTCTCTCCAGTGATGGTCGATCAGGTTCAAGCCCGGGCTCTGGCTGGGCCACTCAAGGACATTCAGAGACTTGTCCCAAAGCTACTCCTGCATTGTCTTTGCTGTGTGCTTAGGGTCGTTGTCCTGTTGGAAGGTGAAACCTTGCCCCAGTCTGAGGTCCTGAGAGCTCTGGAGCAGGTTTTCATCAAGTATCTCTCTGTACTTTGCTCCGTTCATCTCTCCCTCTCCCTCCCTGACCAAGGCCCTTCTCCCACAATTGCTCAGTTTGGCCGGGCGGCCAGCTCTAGGAAGAGTCTTCGTTGTTACAAATTTCTTCCATTTAAGAATGATGGAGGCCACTGTGTTCTTGGGGACCTTCAATGCTGCAGAATGTTTTTGGTACCCTTCCCCAGATCTGCATCTCCACACAATCCTGTCTCGGAGATCTACGGACAATTACTTCGACCTCATGGCTTGGTTTTTGCTCTGACATGCACTGTCATATGTGGGAGCTTATATAGACAGGTGTGTGCCTTTCCAAATCATGTCCAATCAATTGAATTTACCACAGGTGGAGTCCAATCAAGTTGTAGAAACATCTCAAGGATGATCAATGGAAACAGGATGCACCTGAGCTCCATTTCAAGTCTCATAGCAAAAGGTCTGAATACTTACAGTATGTAAATAAGGTATTTCTGTTTTTTATTTTTAATAAACGTGGAACATTTCTAAAAAACAGTTTTTATTTTGTCATTATGGGGTATTGTGTGTAGATTGATGAGGAAAAATGTGTATTTAATACATTTTAGAATAAGGCTGTAATGTAGCAAAATGTGGAAAAAGTCTAGGGGTCTGAATACTTTCCCGAATGCACTGTATATATAGACCAGGACAAAAAGTGACATTTTATTTGTGACTTTACCTTTTACAGAGCCATGAGTAAACCTGTAGGAAACTATATGCTGAAGTACTGAAATTCCCACAGAAGACCATTATTTCTATCAGGAATCAAGGTAAGACCCAGATGCAGACACGTCAAATTGACAATGGTTTAATGTTCCAACAAGGGCAGGCAATAGACAGGTCAAGGGAGGCAGGGGTCAGTAAACCAAAGGTGGGGCAACGGTACCGGATGGCAGGCAGGCTCAGGGTCAGGGTTGGCAGAGGTCAACAATCAAGAGGTGGGACGAAGGTACAGGTCGGCAGGCAGGCTCAGGGTCTGGGGCAGGCAGAGTGGTCAGGCAGGCGGGCTCAGAGTCAAGACAGGCAAGGGTCAAAACCAGGAGGGTGAGAAAAACAGAGACTGGGAAAAGCAAGAGCTTAGGACAAACAGAGAACACAGGTATAAATACACAGGGGATAATGGGGAAGATGGGCGACACCTGGAGGGGGGTGGAGACAATCACAAGGACAGGTGAAATAGATCAGGGTGTGACACTTTCTTAATGTTCTTGAAACAGTTTGAGAACATGACTTTTAATAGAACCACGAAGTAACCTATCGGAAAAACGTTATGCTGAAGTACAGAAATTCCCAAAGAATTCTATTTGAGAACATTCCCAATGTCAAACACGTAGGAAAATGTTCCTTTGAGAGGAACCAGCCTGTAGAAAGATGAGCTCACCCTTTAGTTTATCAGGGACAGAACACGGTCTATTTACAGCAACCATGTCAGGTCAAGGCAGAGCAGGGCAGGGGCAAAAGGCGCCCAAGAAAACAATAAATCCAAAGGAATATACATCTATTTGTAAAAGGGGTCATACATTACAGGCACTTACGGAAAGGTTGAATGTGAATCCTCAGAGTGCTGGAATGCTCTTAAAATGCCGGAACACGTCTTTGAAATGTTGATCTCAAACCTTTGCTGAATTCGAGCAGTGTAATATGACAACAATGAATTTTAATCATGGGTCAGAAAATGATCAGTTCTAGGCAGCGAGTGCAGCGAGGCTTGGGACGAAGGGTTACCACGGAGATTGGAAGATGATTTTCTAAGGCTCCATACAAGCATAACCATATATGAATCAGTTTTGAAGATTGTTTTCGTCAGTCACCATGACTATATTCATCTGTTTAACATAGCATCACACATAACAACAACTCCAGGACAACAAGTACGCAAGGTTGACGGAGAATTGTGTAAGTATAGGACAACAGACTGCAGAAGTTCTCAATGTACAGAATGCTGAGTGTAACCTCACGCCTTTCAAGTGTTGCCAAAGCTATGCATGACAGTGTCTGTCATCAAGGTCAGAATTTGTTCAAGGGGAAATAATGAAGACTTTCTTTCAGCCATCCAACTCACGTTTCATTTAGTTCACACACAAATGTGTACATATTCTATTCCACTCTCTCTTATCAGCAATGTGATTGAGACAAACTGAAGCGAAGCGTGCTTTGTTTGGGTTGATTCATTTTGCTAACGAGCTGAGCGCATCCTTCCCATTCGAGAGAAACGTTTGCTATTAACCGTAAGCTCATTTTTCACTTACTGTTGTCATTTAATAATGTGAAAGCACAATTTTATGCAGTATTGCATGTAAATACGACATTAGCCTAGAGAGTCGTATCCATCTTCTACATGCCTTCAACCCCTGGATCTCCTGACTAACTCTCCACTGACCATTGTATTCATATCACACAGACCTATACAGTATCTATCCCTCCATCTCCCTTAAGATCATCAATAATAGGTTCATGACATCCATCAATTCACTATGGGGAAAGTACACTGCAGTCGAGCCAGTCACCATGGGATTCATATTCCCTTTAATGATTATTATTGAACAGGAACTTCTTCAGCTCTAATAAAACATCTGCTTTGACAACGCTGAGCGGCCAATTCCTCACCATAGCAACCAATCATGCATGCCTTTCTCTTCTATTTCATGTTTGTGATCGCTTCCCCCTAAATGTCATATTGACAGAAAACAATTAATAATAGAGGTGATGTATTCTGTAGTACATTCACGTCGTGTATCCGAACCTTCAGGAAGTGTCAATAGTTTATTGGATTCATAATACTTTAATCAATGACATTTTTTTGCCAATGTTTTGCGGTCGGCAAGGTGAAATGGTCAGTTGTGTACTGTTAAGGGGTCAGGGGCTATGGTAACACACATACATTGCTAAGATTATGATTTTGGACCATGGTTGCAGTTGGGCACTTGGAGAAAAAGCAGAGGAGCAGGAGGAGGAATACACAACTGTCAATATGTTGTCCTGTAGCTGGAGGAGCATCACATAGTCACACACACACACACACACACACACACACACACACACACACACACACACACACACACACACACACACACACACACACACACACACACACACACACACACACACACACACACACACACACACACACACACACACCTTAGGACCTCAAAGGACCTTAATAACGTGTCAATACAAAAGCATCAGATCAATATGCAACTGCTGATACTAATCAGCTCCACACTATTAGTCCAGGTAGGATTCCTGTCTTTCTGTCTGATATCTGCTTTCTTTTGCTCATCTCTACCATCTTGTTTACACTCTTAGAAAAAAAGGGTGCTATCTAGAACCTAAAAGGGTTCTTTGGCTGTCCCCGTAGGAGAACCCTTTGAAGAACCCTTTTTGGTTCCAGGTAGAACTCTTTTGGGATCCATGTAAAACCCTTTCCACAGATGGTTCTACATGAAACTCAAAAGGGTTCTACCTGCAACCAAAAATGGTTCTCCTATGGGGACAGCCGAAGAAACGTTTTGGAACCCTTTTTTCTAAGAGTGAATGGCTGCTAACGTATAAAGAACGGGATATCCTCTATGGAAATAAACTGGGAAATAAATTGGGAGGAAAATAACTAAACATCTACATTTAATACAGTAGGTATTACTTTAGCATGCATAGTCCTAGATTGTAATTGACATTTCCAAATGACTGACTGTATCAGTGGATACATTTGATTTCTGGTTTTCATTTTCTTTCAACCCTCAGGCAGATACCCATGCCTCAGTCTGGGATCTATTAAGACAGATAAATGTATGAGGCAGACTGGACCGGGTATCCATTACATCCCTCAAGTATTGTTTGCAATATAAGATTGATTAGTCTTTGAAGGAAACATGATTTGGAATGGAAGAATCCTCAGTCCGGTACTGAAACTAAACATTCATGCATTCCATGTATGAATTATTTGATTTCAGATGAAGTCATTGCTCTCCATATAAATTGATTTAATTTACGAGGGCCAAGTTATTTTCCATGAATTTGTGTTTGGTATTAAAGCATCCTTTGTAATAAAAGTGTGTCACGCCCTGACCTTAGAGAGCTGTTTTATTTCTCTATTTGGTTAGGTCAGGGTGTGATGTGGGGTGGGCATTCTATGTTTTGTTTTCTAGGTTTCTGAATTTCTATGTTTTAGCCGGGTATGGTTCTCAATCAGTGACAGCTGTCTATCGTTGTCTCTGATTGAGAATCATACTTAGGCAGCCTTTTTCCCCACCTAATGTGTGGGTAATTATTATTTTCCGTGTGTATTTGTGTGCACCTCGGTTGTGTCACGTTCATTGCTGTTTACCTGTTTGTTTTTGTTTGTTAACGGTTCACTCCTATTAAAAGATGTGGAACGACATGCACGCTGCGCCTTGGTTGTTTATGACAGGGAGTTTGAGGATAGCGAGCGTGACAAAGTGTTACATTTCCCTTCTCACTTCCATTTGAGCGTGCATTGAGAATATTGTATGCTCTTCCACTAAAAAGAATATAAACACGTTGGAGTAAGTCAAAGTTGTCACGATCGTCGTTGTAAGCATACTCGGACCAAAGCGCAGCGTGATATGGATTCCACATATTTATTGAAGTGAAACGCACAAAAACAATAAAGAATGAACGAAACATGACGTAAATGCAGTGCTCACAGGCAACTACACATAAACAAGATCCCACAAAACACAATGGGGGAATGGCTGCCTAAATATGATACCCAATCAGAGACAACGATAAACAGCTGCCTCTGATTGGGTACCATACCAGACCAACATAGAAATAAACAACCTAGATAGGAACACCCCCCCCCCCCCCCCTAGTCACACCCCGATCTAACCAAAATAGAGAATAAAAAAGGCTCTCTATGGTCAGGGCGTGACAAAAGTAGTCCAAACACCTCAAGCATTATCTCTATACATTCTTCCTATACAATCTCCCTATACATTCTCCCTATACAATGGATATACAATGTCAATCCTATTTTGAAGATGGAGAAAAGTGATATTGTATGCTGGAAAGGCCGGGGGAAATTATTCAGAGCTGTTTCGAATGCCAAATTGGAAAGGAAGTGTGGCACAGAATTTATGTAGAATTCTGGGGTAATAGACAATTTGATCGAGACATTCCTGATCATCCAACAACAAACGAACAAAGATGGAGAGAATCCTGGTGGACCAAAATAAATTAAAACCAGAACAGAACAGAAAAAATAAAAAAATTAATCATTAGCAGGGGTGAAAATGTCCGTAGATTGCCTCTTGTACTGTGTCTGCTGTGATTGGATTATCACTGGTAGCCAGATCAAACAGTCAGAAAAAAGGGAGTCTGGAAGAATCATTTTCTTTTGGGGTTTTGCTTCTTTTCGTTTGCTTGTGTGTGTGTGTGTGTGTGTGTGTGAGAGGAAGAGGGAATTGAATTAGACCCTCGATCGTCCCTCCAAGGGAAAATACCATCCAAATCTACAAATAAAATACATTTTCCGTTTGTTTATCAAACACCGATTTTCCTCAAAAGTACAAAGAAAGAAAACCTTGCTTTGGTGCTACTGTACCTCCATTAAATATCCCAAACTATAGAGTGTCTCCAGTTGTACAATGTGTTAGTTAAGGTTATTCAGAATAACACCAAATTATATTTTAAAAGATTGGCTGTTGAACATAACCAGGATAAATGCCCAATTGCACTGCCCAATGGTCAAATACCCTTCATGCTAATATAATCTGCAGTAACCTTTACGTTTTACAGTGCTGTATGTTCCAGTCTCTCCTATAGTGCAACTGAGGGTCAAAATGTGTGCAGCCACAGCCAGTTCCCAAGGAGACATGATCTGGGAGTTACAGCAGAACAGTTAACTATAAGGGAGAAGGTCAAGAGGTCATATAACATAGGATGCATTCCAAATGGCACCCTATTCCCTACATACTGATTAAGAGGGGTTCGGTTGAATGCATTCAGTTGTGCAACTGATTAGGTATCCCCTTTCCCTTCCCACTATGGCCCTAGCCAAAAGTAGTGCAGTATATAGGGAATATGGTGCCATTTAGGATGCAACCTATAGCACCATAGCACCTTCTGTTTATCCACCGTTCTTTATTTAATTTCACCTCTGCCTCCCATATTGTGTTCATTCATGAATTGGGATTTTTAAGGGTTTTTAAATGGAGTGTTAAAAGAAAAGAAGAAAGGGAAAATAAAGTAAATGACCTTAAAGAGCACCTCAGACCTGACATTGGGAAGCAAGTCTACGAGAGAGAGATTGATTGATTGATTAATGGAGTGTATAACACATGGGTCTCCAGGGTGGAAAGATGGTGTGGTAGGGGTTCAAAACAGACCAACTGGAAATTAAAGGCACAGGCAGAGGCATGAAACAGGCCTGGACTTCAGTTCTACCTAGTACCTCAGGCTAGAACCTTTAATCCATGGCTCTGAGAGAGTTTCTGTGGAAAAAGCAGCCAGAGAAAACAGAAACCACATGTCTTGATGTATTAAATCTTCTCTCTTCCTTCATGGTTGTTTGATAGAATGTCCTGGAGTGACCTATACTGGGGTTACACTCTAAAAACTAGGGGTTCAACCAGGGTTTTTCTAAAATCTTCAAAGTTCCTCGAAGAACCTTATGGTTCTCTGCACTGAAAAATGCCCCCAAAAGGTTATTCCAAGAACCCCATAGGAGGTGGTTGTTCATCGAGGAATTCCTTAGTTGGTGGGGGCTCTTGCGGGAACCTAACTACCCAACTGAAACATTTGGATTTAAATTTGAGATGACAGCAGGTGCAGGCACTTAACTGAAAAATGTTAATATCTCAATTTAAGGTAATGTTTGTCCCTTGTATGATATATAGTGATATTGTTTTAATGATGATACCATCCATCTTTTCGTATTTGTGCAAATGGCTGTGTTTGACACTTTCTCCTTTTTAAAATTCTTTCTAGAACAGGAAATGGATACAATTCAATGGATATCAATCAACATAGAGGTAAGAGTATGTTGAAGGCTAGCTGCATTGGGATCAGATGACTGCTGACTTTTGTGTGTGTGTGTCTGAGTCTGCAGGTACTGACAAGGAGGCATACAAAGGTATGTAAATTGGTATTGGTATGTTATGCAGATCACATGCATCATCTACAGTTCATTTTAATTAATGGTTTCTCTAAAACCTTATAGGACTCAGTCACAGCAGCCATCTTCCTCATCCCTTACCTCTTCAATGAAAATCCCAGAGGCCTCTACATTATGGACAAGGTACAGTATGTGTTTGAAAACCATTATCAACCCTTTTTTTTTCATTCAGATTTACCACAAAAACCAAGGTATGAATACTGCCATGTGCACATTTTGTAAATCATCTGTATAATTACTATTTTGGGGATTCACAGACTTCACCCTACACCTGTTATTCTAACTATTCTGATTTGCCACTAGAATCATAATAAACACTGACAACAAAAATATTGTGTTATTGTTGTTGTTGTTATGCATATTATTCATAATAATAGGGGAGGGTTCCCCCACAGTTTCAATTTGAAGAACCCCAAAAGGATAGCCCAGGAACCTTTTCTTTTTAGAGTTAGGGTTAGGGTTGAACCGGGATGTGGACATGAATAGGGTGTTTGGCCATGACAAAAAGAGCTTTCATGTAAATACTGCAATGCAGATTCTATTGATTTGATTGCAACAACAACAAAAAATTGCAGGCAACAACAAGCGTGATGCAATTGGTGCTTGTTGCTATGCAAACAAGCTGGTATGATGCCAGTTAATCAAATCTGTTATGTACATACTGAATGACAAGTTATTTATACAACAATCTGATCTTTTAATTATGGTTCAATTTCAATTATATAACAGGCTTCATTCAGGAAATATACTTTAAAATAAATATATACAGTTGAAGTCGGAGGTTTACATACACTTAGGTTGGAGTCATAAAAACTTGTTTTTTAACCACTCCACAAATTTCTTGTTAACAAATTATAGTTTAGGCAAGTCGGTTAGGACATCTACTTTGTGCATGGCACAAGTAATTTTTCCAACAATTGTTTTCAGACCGATTATTTCACTTATAATCCGCTGTATAACAATTCCAGTGGGTCAGAAGTTTACATACACTAGTTGACTGTGCCTTTAAACAGCTTGAAAAATTCCAGAAAATGATGTCATGGCGTTCGTAGCTTCTGATAGGCTAATTGACATCATTTGAGTCAATTGGAGGTGTACCTGTGGAAGTATTTCAAGGCCTACCTTCAAACTCAGTGCCTCTTTGCTTGACATCATGGGAAAATCAAAAGAAATCAGACCAGACCTCAGACAAAAATTGGAAAGGACCTTGTGAAGATGCTGGAAGAAACAGGTACAAAAGTATTTATATGCACAGTAAAACGAGTCCTATATCAACATAACCTGAAAGGCCGCTTAGCAAGGAAGAAGACACTGCTCCAAAACTGGCATAAAAAAGCCAGACTACGGTTTGCAACTGCACATGGGGATAAAGATCGTACTTTTTGGAGAAATGTCTTCTGGTCTGATGAAACAAAAATAGAACTGTTTGACCATAATGACCATCATTATGTTTTGGAGGAAAAAGGGGGAGGCTTGCAAGCCGAAGAACACCATCCCAACCATGAAGCATGGGGGTGGCAGCATCATGTTGTGGGGGTGCTTTGCTGCAGGAGGGACTGGTGCACTTCACAAAATAAATGGCATCATGAGCAAGGAAAATTATGTGGATATATTGAAGCAACATCTCAAGACATCAATCAGGAAGTTAAAGCTTGGTCGCAAATGGGTCTTCCAAATGGACAATGACCCCAAGCATACATCCAAAGTTGTGGCAAAATGGCTTAAGGACAACAAAGTCAAGGTATTGGAGTGGCCATCACAAAGCCCTGACCTCAATCCTATAGAAAATTTGTGGGCAGAACTGAAAAAGCGTGTGTGAGCAAGGAGGCCTACAAACCTGACTCAGTTACACCAGCTCTGTCAGGAGGAATGGGCCAAAATTCACACAACTTATTGTGGGAAGCTTGTGGAATGCTACCCAAAACGTTTGACCCCCCCCCCCCCCTCCCCCGACACGCTGCACTGGGACGACACAGGGACGCAGCGCGACACAGGGACGCGGTGCTCTCCAGGCGATACAGGGATGCGATGCTCTCCAGGCGATACAGGGATGTGGTGCTCTCCAGGCGATACAGGGACGTGGTGCGGGTCGGTCAGGGCGTCGTTGGTGAAAATCGAAGCGTCCAGGATGTCCACCACAGGAACCCAGCACCGCTCCAGTCGATGAGGTACTGGAGACGCCCCGCTCGACGCCTCGAATCCAGGACTTCACGGACCGAGTACGCCGGACCACCCTCGATGTCCAGAGGAGGAGGCGGGGCATCACTGGGTCCAGCCTCAGCG
The DNA here is from genome assembly GCF_016432855.1 of Salvelinus namaycush. Lineage (NCBI taxonomy): Eukaryota > Metazoa > Chordata > Actinopteri > Salmoniformes > Salmonidae > Salvelinus > Salvelinus namaycush. Next base: position 44,588,206 of record NC_052313.1, on the reverse strand, counting down.
AGGGGAACATGCACCACTGGCCTGAGGAGAGACACATGAAACGTCGAGTTAATGGGGTAATCAGCAAATGGTACGTTACATCATTAACTTTAAACGGACCTGCAAACCACAGACTCAGCTTCTGGCAGGGCAGGCGGAGGGGCAGGTTCCAGGTGGAGAGCCAGACCACGGTCACCTGGAGAGAAACCGGCGCCTCACTGCGGTTGGTGGTCGGCATGGCCTGCTGGAGATGAGTGTTCAGAGCGTACCAGGTCTCCTCAGCTCACCGAAACCAATCGTCCACCGCAAGGGCCTTGGTCTGGCTCAAATGCCAAGGTGCCAGGGCCGGCTGATACCCCAACATGCACTGGAAATGAGTGAGGTTAGTGGAGGAGTGGCGGAGGGAATTCTGCACGTACTCAGCCCAAGGTAGAAAATCCTGACAGTAACACCTCAGGAACCTTCCCACTTCCTGATTGACCCTCTCCACCTGCCCATTAGCTTGAGGATGGTACCTGGAGGTGAGCCTGACCATGACCCCCAGGAACGCTTTCCATACGTGTGAGTTGAAGTGAGGGTCACAGTCTGACACAATGTCCTCCGGGAGACCGTAGTGCCGGAAGACGTGCGTAAAAGAGCTTCCACGGTTTGCATGGCCGACGGGAGTCCAGGCAGAGGAAGGAGGCGACAAGCTTTGGAAAACCAGTCCACAACGATGAGAACGGTGGTGTTCCCCTGTCAGTGACAAAGTCCACCGAGAGTTGAGACCAGAATCGTTGTGGAAACGGCAGGGGAAGGAGCTTTCCACAAGGGAGTTGTCTGGGTGTCTTTGACTGGGCACAGATGGAGCAGAAAGAGACGTAAACCCGGACGTCCCTAGCCAAGGTGGGCCACCAGTACTTCTCAGGCAGGCGATGGTACAGCTTATCCCAGGATAACCCGACAGGTAAGGAGGCAGGTCCCACACACCCGTGGGTACGTAGGCACGGTTCTCCAGGCACTGTTCAGGTGCGGGCTCAGTGCGCAGGGTCTGCCGTATGTCGGCGTCCACCACTGGCGCGATGATACGGGATGGAGGGATGATGGGGGTCTCCTCTCCCTGCCTCTCCTCCTGAGACAGGGTGTCCACCTCCACGTTCTTCAAGCCTGGCCTATAGGAAAGCGTTAATTGGAACCTGGCGAACAATAGAGCCCACCTGGCCTGTCTCGGGTTTAGCCTCTTCGCTGCCCTGATGTACTCCAGGTTGCGTTGGTCCGTCCACACCAGGAAAGGGTGTTTGGACACCTCCAGCCAGTGCCTCCATGCCTTCAGAGCCTTCTTGACTGCCAAGAGTTCCCGGTCCCCTACGTCTTGGTCCTCTGGGCGGGGCTCAGCTGCTTAGAGTAGAAAGCGCAGGGCCGCAGCTTGGAGGGGTTACAGGGCACTGGAACAGCATGCCCCGACTCCTACTTCAGAGGCATCCATCTCGAGAATGAAGGGGAGTGAGGGGTCAGGATGTGCCAGCACAGCAGTGGTGAAACATGCCTTCAGTGTCTCGAATGCCCTCTCTGCCACCGCCGTCCAACGAAGCCGCTGGGGACCTCCTCTCAGGAGGGAGGTAAGAGGAGCGACCGCCGTGCTGAAGCCCTGGATGAACCTTCGGAAATAGTTGGCAAACCCCAGGAATCGCTGGACTGCCTTCACAGAGTTGGGGATCGGCCATGACCTGACTGCGCTGACACATTGCTCCTCCATCTTCACTCCCTCCGTGGATATGAGGTAGCCCAAAAAGTACACGGACCGCTGGAAAAACAAACATTTATCTTGTTTAACATATAGATCATGCGCCAACAGTCTTCCCAGCACAGACCTGACTAACGAGACATGCAGGGTGCGGTCAGCAGGATAGACCAAAATGTTGTCTATATAAACCACTACGCCCCATCCCAGCATGTCCCAAAACACTTTGCTAATAAAGGCCTGGAAGATTGAAGGAGCATTAGACAGGTGAAAGGGCATTACGAGATACTCGTGGTCGTGGAAAAGGCCATTTTCCATTCGTCGCCTGCACGAATGCACACCAGATTGTAGGCGCTCCTCAAGTCCAGTTTCGTGAAGCACTGTGCCCCGTGCATTTGTTCGATGATGGTTGGGATGAGGGGTAAAGGATAGCTGAACTTAATGGTGGCTTTATTCAGTGTTCGATAATCAATGCAGGGGAGCAGTTCCCCATCTTTCTTCTTCACAAAAAATAAGCTTGAGGAGGCTGGTGACGTAGAGGGGCGGATAAAACTCTGCTGGAGGCTCTCCTGTACGTAGTTCTCCATGGCCTCGGTCTCTGCATAGGAGAGGGGATAGAAGTGTCCTCTCAGGAGGGCTGCATCAGACAGCAGGTCAATGGTACAGTCCCAGGGGCAATGAGGAGGCAGGCATGTAGCCTGGGTCTTAGAGAAAACCCGGTGCAGACACTGGTATTCCTCCGGTAAATCCAATTGAGGGGCGTGGTCCGGACTTTCCACCATAGTGGTGTTGACAGACACCGCGAGACACCTCCCCTGACACCAGGAAATAACAGGGTTATGCCAACTCAACCAGGGGAGACCTAAAGCAACGGGATACATGGGGGTGTCTATAATCAAAAAGGTGATCTGTTCTAAATGAGTGTCATGGGTTAGCAGAGAAACGGGAACAACGATGTGATCTAAGAGCCCTGTCCTTTTTGAACGAATATCCAGGGCTTGAACCAGAATGGGTGACTGTAGGGGAACCAAAGGAATGCGTGGCCAGTGCGCTATCTAAAAGATTCCCGGCAGCTCCGGAATCAGTCAGAGCTAACGGGAGTGAGGGGCTAGGGTATTCAGGGAATTTAATGGGAAAACACACTGGTTGAGTTGACAGAAAAGGAGGGGAGATCTTGCATCCTATCTGGGTTGGAGCAGGGGAATTCCCTGGCTTGTCACCTCCTCGCCTATTAGTGGATAGAAGGCGGGTCAGGGAGAAATGACCGCTTTCTCCACAGTAGGAGCAGAGGTCCAGATTCCTTGTACTCCTACGCTCTGCCTTGGGCAAACATGCAGAGCCTACCTCCATCGGCTCTGGCCACAGAGCAGGTGTCGCCATAGGCTCCGGATTCTGCGCAGGTCTTCGTCAGGACCGCAGGAGGTTGTCAAACTGGATCGCCATGCTGATGAGCTGGTCGATTGACAGGTTGTCATCACGGCAGGCTAACTCCATCTGAACCTCCCCCCGCAGTCCTCTGCAGAACACGGTGACCAGAGCCAACACGTCCTTCCGGTGGAGGCCGCAATGGTCCGGAACTCCAGGGCAAACTCTGAGGTGGTAGTCGGCTGGCATAGTCGGAGTAGGCATTCACCCCCCTCTCGGCCCTCCATAGGATGATCAAACACCGAGCGGAAGAGGAGGGTGAAGCGCTCGTAGGACTCGACCTCGGGTCCGCCCGTTTCCCAGACCGCGGCACCCCAGTCCAGGGCCTGTCCAGTCAGTGCCGAGATGATGGTGGCAACCCTGTCTCTCCCGGAGACAGCCTCAGCGTAGCGAGCGAGGTACAGGTCGCATTGCAGAAGGAATCCCTTGCATCTCACTGACGCGCCGTCAAATCGCTCCGGGGGGGACAAGGGTATTCTACGGATCGGCTCAGATGGGACGGAGGCAGGTAGTGGTGGTGTGGGGACTGGTACCGGAACCGGTGCTGGAGACTGGACGGACTGCACATTCCCCTCCAAACGCAGGATGGTTGCCAGCACGCTGTCCATGGCGCTGCCGAGTCTGGAGAGACAGTCCTCGTGATGCTGGACTGTCTCTAAGATGGTCCAGCTCGGGACTTTCCCGCTGTCTCCATTTAGATGGGTCGATTATTCTGTCACGCTATATAATGATAGGAGACAGGCGGAGGAATACGTAATAAGGGGTTTTATTTCTCCACCCAAAATAAAGTGCGTCATGAAAACGACGGGACGAAGCCCAAAACAAACACGTATATATATACAGTAACACAGGGATGTAATCCAAACAAAAGAGCCAGGTGTAAACCTCTAAATAATACACAGGACGAGACCCGTAATAACAAGTGCACATGAAAGCCGATACAATGGAGCACAGGTACTCACAAGACCAACGGACATGGGACAATAATCGACAAGGACAATGGGGAACAGAGGGCAGACATAAGACTTTTATATATCATGTGCTGGCATGTGGTGGTTAATTTCTTTACTGTCAAATGAGGGGAGACAAACTTATCACACAAGTCAGAGTTATAGTTAAATTAAATCTTTATTCACTTATTAATAAGGAAGCAGGTCAACACAATGCACACACATAAAGTGAATCGATTGCGTGCTCTACAATAATGATGGCTGGTCGACGAATCACCCTCAGATGATTCGTTGAGAGCCACGAGACAAAAGTACAAAGGTCTTTTATAGCCAAGATACACCTCTTTCAACCTACATGACGAACAACAGATGTATAGAATGGGTCACAAGGTTAAGATTTGTATGGAAGATACTTATAATTCACAGCAGACAGTATTTGCTGTAAAAACAGTTATCTTTGTGGGGTCATCTCTCCCTGGTACCTTATAGAACAGAAACATCAACTCTTGCTCTGGAATGCGGTCTCTTTAGGTTTTATCACCCAAAATACATCCTAAATCTCCTGTCAGTTTTATCTCTCAGAGGCCCATCCTCAGTAAAACACACAGATGACATTTCTAACAATCCCTTACTGTTGCATAAAATAACCATTTGATGCAATAAAAGTATTATAACATAATCTTGTAATTTCCACCATAATGTTGAGGAGTGTGAGTAGGGGCTATTGAATAAATCCATAGAATATACACCATCACAAAGAAATTCATTAGTTTAGGCAGGTCCTAAGAAACAACACTAATAAAATGTACTTTCAAAATAATATAATAGCATATTTTGAGTTGAATTATGTTATTTGTCTGTGCAGCCTATTGGGCTGCATGGCTGCTCCATCCAAATGAAATCAATAGTTTGTTATTTTGTTCATTAAAAAGTCAAGACACACTTACATTCCCCTGCCCTGATCACAGTCAACACATGTTTTATAGTAAGAATATAATGGAATATGACAATAAAATATTTACATTTTTCCCACACAACTTGAATGTCATGGGAATGTGTGGAACTGCTGTCATATAACAAAATTGGGATATTTGGAAACAGAGCCCCTGCCCACATTTTGTTGAGTTTGTAGGTGCTTGAATGTGCCTTAGAATCGTCTCTTTCAGCTCTTGTAAAGAAATTAAAAACCTAGATGATCCTTTATTGGCTGATTTGAAAAAGTAACTTTTTTTTTTTAAATCCATGTTTAACCTTTGTTTCCTACCCTCACTCCTCTTAGTTAGATATCATGCACATTGATTGCCAACTCCTCGCCAACTGCTTTTTTTTTTATAGTAGCAGCAGACAGCTATCTAAATAGGACTCTAATCATAGCAAGACATGCTCGACATTAATGTCTAACAAGACATTGTAGCCTATAGCTTTTTGCCACTCCAGGAGAAGAGGCACAGCGGAGCGGCTTGTGTAGTTGCTCATGGGCTCATCTGGAAAAGAGTGGCTGTATGGTGTGTGTGTAGCTGAAGATGCTCATTCACATTAACCCATCATTCGTTGGCTAAATATTAGGCCTAATAATGCAGTAGTTTAAAGGGACAATCGGCAATTTTAACAATAACAAAGCGTTTTGGTAAAGAGCTGAGGGATGAGGCTCGAGAAATGTAATCGCTCTCAAATTCATAGATAGAGCTATGGATCCAAGGACTGACCATCCATGATATCACAGTTATAGCTGAAGCGATAAAATGGAAAGGTTATTTCCGATTGATCTGATCTCTGCAGCGTTTGGAGGTGAATGCAGTCTCCGCTAATGCGGGAACATTGCCTTTAGTTTCAATTTCAATCACGCTGTATCGCTAAACTTCCGCAATACGGAATGAATAGAGCACAATGCTTCACAGTGTTTGTTAACATTTCATTTGTTTACAAACATTGGAGTAAAACAAGCTTATATTTAGGTTTCTGATAGGGATATAACAGTTGAGCTAAGCTCATGCGGCATTTAAAAATGATATTCTATAAGAGTCAATGGGTACAGAACATAGCATTCATTTACATTTGCAAAAATGGATATAGCAGCTGCTGATTGCCCCTTTAAGTTAGAAACGTATGCATATAAACCCATCAATAAATATAAGGGCCTTTAAATATTTACCTGTCAAAGTCAAGAACAAATATGAGATTCCTGTGACAACAGACAAGAAGAGCTCAAGGACAGAACTACATACATTAAAAGGAGAGAATAAATGCATTACAAGCATTTCTGTGACACTGTGATTGACAAGGACAAGTTTGATATCGGACAACAATGAATTGTTCATGATTTACTGCATACCAAAGCTGGTAAAATGAAAGGGGACGTTTTATTCTGAGGCGTTGGCGGGACTTGTAAACATAATACAGCAATCATTACTACCTCAGTTGGCGGGACAAAAGTACAGGCTTTGTTACCGACAATACCTTTCAGATACAGTACCAGTCAAAAGTTTGGACCCACCGACTCATTCAAGGGTTTTTCTTTAAAAAAAATACTATTTTCTACATTGTAGAATAATAGTTAAGACCTCGAAAAACTATTAAATAACACATATGGAATCATATAGTAACCCAAAAAGTGGTAAACAAAGTGTATATTTTATATTCTTTAAAGTAGCCACCTGCCTTGATGACAGCTTTGCAAACTCTTGGCATTCTCTCAACCAGCTTCACCTGCAATGCTTTTCCAACAGTCTTGAAGGAGTTCCCACGTACGCTGAACACTTGTTGGCTGCTTTTCCTTCAATCTGCGGTCAAACTCATCTCAAACCATCTCAATTGGGTTGAGGTCGGGTGATTGTGGAGGCCAGGTCATCTGATGCAACACTCCATCACTCTCCTTCTTGGTCAAATAACCCTTACACAGCCTGGAGGTGTGTTGGGTCATTGTCCAGTTGAAAACAAATGATAGTCCCACTAAGCCCAAACCAGATAGGATGGCATATCACTACAGAATGCTGTGGTACCCATGGGGGTTAAGTGTGCCTTGAATTCTAAATAAATATTTGACAGTGTCACCAGCAAAGCACCCCCACACCATCACACCTCCTCTCATGCTTCACGGTGGGAACCACACATGCAGAGATCATCCATTCACCTACTCTGCGTCTCACAAAGACACGGCGGTTGGAACCGAAAATCTCAAATTCGGACTCATCAGACCAAAGGACAGATTTCCACCGGTCTAATGTCCATTGCTCATGTTTCTTGGCCCAAGCAAGACTCTTCTTATTATTGTTGTCCTTTAGAAGTGGTTTCTTTGCAGAAATTCGACCATGAAGTCCTGATTCACGCAGTCTCCTTTGAACAGTTGATGTTGAGATGTGTCTGCTACCTCTGTGAAGCATTTATTTGGGATGCAATTTCTGAGGCTGGTAACTCTAATGAACTTATCCTCTGCAGCAGAAGGAACTCTGGGTCTTTCTTTCCTGTGGCGGTCCTCATGAGAGCAATTTTCATCATAGTGTTTGATGGTTTTTGCAACTGCATTTGAAGAAATACGGAAAAGTTCTTGACATTTTCCGTATTGACTGACCTTCATGTCTTAAAGTAATGATGGTAATGATGGTCAAATTTAACAAGGCACACCTTGTCACCATTCCAGGTGACTACTGTCAAGACACAACACTACCCTATGAAGCTGGTAGAGAGAATTTGAAGAGTGTGCAAAGCTGTCATCAAGGCAAAGGGTGGCTACTTTGAAGAATCTCATATATGAGATATACACTACTGTTCAAAAGTTTGGGGTCACATAGAAATGTCCTTGTTTTTGAAAGAAAAGCACATTCTTTTTTATGAAATTAATTAGAAATACAGTGACATTGTTATTTCTTATCACTCTGATGTTATTTTAATGGGGGAAAAAATGCTTTTCTTTCAAAAACAATGAAATTTCTAAGCCACCCCAAACTTTGAACTGTAATGTATTTTGATTTGTTTAACACTGTTTTGGTTACTACATGATTCCATATGTGTTATTTCATAGATTTGATGTCTTCACTATTATTCTACAATGTAGAAAATAGTACAAATAAAGAAAAACCCTGGAATAAGTAGGTGTGTCCAAACTTTTGACTGGTACTGTATATAAAGTCGACAAACAGTTGGCGGCATGCTAAATCTGTCAGGTTTTAGTCTTGGTATGAATGAGATACTATTGAAAAACCTGAAAATGTCAATCTGACAGAATGAATATTATCTATTCTACTGCTGCAGACGTAAGAAAACTGCTAGCCAGCGCTGACATATACAATCCGAACTCATCTTTCCAGCGTAACATAATATACAACGTCTTCATCGTTTGTTTTGTCTACTTTACCTCTACTCACATTTAACTTCAGTACATAGCCCAAATCCTGAGCTGAAAACCAGGTCCTAAGTGCAGAAACAGAACATGTCTTGAAACTGAAGAGTGGTGTGATGAGAGTCAATATGCCTACTCTCCATGGAGAAAGATCAAGAAGCATTACCAATCCCTTTACATACCACTCTCTCTTTTTAGCCAGATATGTCTCCTACCCACTGGGCATAGATGTCAGTTCATTTTTTTAACTTGAAATTACATGGAAACAAAGTTGATTCGAACAGTGTTTGCCAGTGGGTAGTTAACGTTATTTACACTGTGACTGATTGGCAACTAGTGACATATGACTAGTGTTAACAGAAACCTTTGCTGTACTTCTGTCATTTACAACAGTGTTGATGGTGGCACCTCTGGAGGTAACATGCAACACATTGAGGACAGATATGACATCATGGCCAAAAAAGACACCTAAGTTGGCTGTATCTCAGATAGGCCTACACAAATTATGTACAGGTCTTTGCAGATTATTAGATCCTTCCGGAGAAGTGTTTATCATCTCAGGAACCACATCAATATCGCAATGAAATCATCTGTGCAGGGCAGCCGAGTCCGTAGCCTATATCTAGAAGGCATCCAAGAACATTGGTTATGCCCAGCATAGAACACTATTCTAGTAGTCTCTAGGATGTCAAACAATGAGATGTTGTCCTCATTTGTGTGTTATCCATACACCGTAGATCCATGACTCCCATCTCCCGTCCGGTCACAGGATGTGGCAGATTGAAATAGAATGCCATTCAAACTGTAGTTCTATGATGTGACAGTTGATCCCAGAGCCTCAAGGAGATGCTGGATACACATCTCGTCACATCTCTCTGAAGAGCTCCTTCCTGTCCATGTGCAGCTGATCTCCAGCACTAACCTGTCATCTTCACTGGCAATATATCAAACATGGACAGGTGCAGTTCTAATGATTTGACTGGCACACATTGATCCAACAACACTTAGCCAACCTTCTCTTTTTCTTGGAAATGTATTAGAACACTATATAAGAGCTGGAAGGCCGGCGCTAATTAAAGGTGTTAGATGGATGATCTGCTGTGTTTGGATGAGATCAGTCAATGCAAGTGTCATGTATTGAGTTGGCAGTATAATACTTACTTTGTGTCAGAGTGTGGAGGAACAAAACCTTATCAACTGAGAGTAAAGAGAGAAAAACAGGGAGATGTTAAAGTAATTGGATGATTATGTAATCAGACAGTGTGTGTTCCGTTCCCTGGCTGGGGAGAGGACAGGATGATGCCTCCACCAGACTGTTTAGAAATGGTGTGTGTGTGTGTGTGTGTGTGTGTGTGTGTGTGTGTGTGTGTGTGTGTGTGTGTGTGTGTGTGTGTGTGTGTGTGTGTGTGTGTGTGTGTGTGTGTGTGTGTGTGTGTGTGTGTGTGTGTGTGTGTGTGTGTGTTGGTTGGTTCTTCTATCCTTGTGGTGACCTAAAATCCCAAAAAGTCTCCACAAGGATAGTATAACAAAGATAATTATCCCTCGTGGGTACATTTCCCATGGCGACAAGGGCTATTTTAAGCTTAGGGGTTAGGTTTAGTGTTAGAATTAGAGTTAGTGTAAGAGTTAGGTTTAGGGTTAGGGGTTAGGGAAATTAATTTTAGGTCCCCATGACAACAACATAACGTGTGTGTGTGCTTGTTTGTGTTTCCACCATGCTGCTCCAAGACACTCGTACAGTAATCAACATGGATTGGTTATGACAGGGCTGAAGAGAATTCAGCCAATAGCCTATTATAGCTCATCTGACCACCTGCTCTGATTGTACACTACATAACCAAAAGTATGTGGACACCTGCTTGTCAAACATCTCATTCCAAAATCATGGGCATTAATGAGGGGTTGGTTCCCCCTTTGCTGCCATAACAGCCTCCACTCTTCTGGGAAGGATTTCCACTAGATGTTGGAACATTGCTGCAGGGACTTGCTTCCATTCAGCCACAAGAGCATTAGTGAGGTAGGGCACAAATGTTGGCCGATTAGACCTGGCTCACAGTCAGCGTTCAGGGATCTGTGCAGGCCAGTTAAGTTCTTCCACACTGATCTCAATTAACCATTTCTGTATGGACAGAAATCGCTTTGTGCACAGGGAAATTGTCATGCTGAAACAGGAAAGGGCCTTCCCCAAACTGCTGCTACAAAGTTAGAAGTACAGAATCGTCTTGAATGTCATTGTATGCTGTAGCATTAAGATTTCCCTTCACTGGAACTAAGGGGCCTTGCCCAAACCATAAGAAACGGCCCCAGACCATTATTCCTCCTCCACCAAACTTTACAGTCGGCATTATGTATTGGGGCAGGTAGAGTTCTCCTGGCATCCGCAAAACCTAGATTCGTCTGTCAGATGGGGAAGCGTGATTCATCACTACAGAAAACGCATTTCCACTGCTCCACTGATTTTTACGCGCTACATGCTTCAGCACTCGGCAGTCACATTCTGTGAGCTTGTGTGGCCTACCACTTTGTGGTTGAGCCGTTGTTGCTCCAAGACGTTTCCACTTCACAATAATAGCGTTTACAGTTGACCGGGGCAGCACAAATTTGACAAACTGACTTGTTGGAAAGGTGGCATCATATGTCAGTGCCACGTTGAAAGTCACTGAGCTCTTCAGTAAGGCCATTCTACTGCCGACGTTTCTTTATGGAGATGGCTGTGTGATTTTATACATGTAGCTGAAATAGCCGAATCCACTCATTTGACGGGGTTTCGACATACTTTTGTATACTGTATATAGTGTAGCGAGCTACAATAACCTAATGAGGGGATAGTTACTCAGTGTACTGAACTTCATGATCAACCCTGTCCCATCACATGAGTGTCTGGGGGTTATTTTGTTACTTTTACATGTGGTAAATGCAACAGCTGTTGTTTCTGAAGAAAATACTACATATGGGCTGCAGGGGGTCTCGGGGGCCCATCCGTGTGCCTGTCTGTTTACCGCAGGCGATCCCTCTGCACACAGCATGTTTGGGTGACTCTTCAGTCTCTTGCTCTGGGCTCATCTAGACACCCATGCTCGCTGCCATGTTGACCCCTAGAGACCTCAGGCCCAGCTGGGGTTGGAACTCTCCATTGGGAGACTTCCTTCCAGTGCTAGACTGACACTGCACAAAGTACCCCTGTATCAATATCAAAATAATTATTTTTAGCAAAGGCTCTTGTGAAGATGCAACAATTGATATGGTCGGTGTTCAAAATTCTGAATGATTTCTTATGAAGAGCCCTCCTGGCAAAGACAAAAGGAGTATAGATTTCAGTAAATCTATGAAACCGTATTGTACTTAAGTTCCTCATTCAATGAGACTCCTTTCCTGAATTCCACCGGCTTGGCCACAAATGTAATGAACAAACAAACAATCACTATCAGGTATGAAGGTAAGACCCAGATGCAGACACATCAAATTAACAATGATTTAATAATCCAACAGGGTCAGGCAATAGACAAGTCAAGGCAGGCAGGGGTCAGTAAACCAGAGGTGGGGCAACGGTACCGGACAGACGGCAGGTTCAGGGTAGGCAGAGGTCAATAATCCAGAGGTGGGGCAAAGGTACAGGACGGCAGGCAGGCTCAGGGTCAGGCAGAGTGGTCAGGCAGGCGGGTTCAGAGACGGGACAGGCAAGGGTCAAAACCAGGAGGGCGAGAAAACGAGAGACTGGGAAAAGCAGGAGCTGAGAACAAAAACGCTGGTTGACTTGATAAACAAGACGAACTGGCAACGGACAAACAGAGAACACAGGTATAAATACACAGGGGATAATGGGCGACACCTGGAGGGGGGTGGAGACAATCACAAAGACAGGTGAAACAAATCAGGGTGTGACAATCACACATACACAGAAACCAAAACAAATCATTTCAAAGGAATGCACAGAAACACAGTCACAGAAGGAGTGATCAAACAATTCTCTGGCCTACTTTTCAATCCTGTAGTGCAAAACTGCCATTCTTGAAGCAATTGCATATGGATTGCATTGCCTTGCAATCAGTGTGGATCGAGTTGGCTCATATCCACTGTCAATCAACAACAGATTCCTCAAACTTCGCTTCTCTTTGACCACGTCTTAAACTTATTCGTCTTTAGTTCTTTGTATGAGTAGTTTCTCTAAATTCACCTTCAACCTTTCTAGGACATGCGTTCCGCTAGCGGAAGCCCTGACAACATTCCGCTGAAAAGGCAGCGCGGGAAATTCAAAAATATTTTTTAGAAATATGTAAGTTTCACACATTAACAAGTCCAATACAGAAAATGAAAGATAAACATCTTGTTAATCTACCCATCGTGTCCGATTTAAAAAATGTTTTACAGCGAAAACACAACATATGATTATGTTAGATCACCGCCAAGTCCAAAAAACACACAGCCATTTTCCCAGCAAAAGATAGGAGTCAGAAAAGCAGAAATAGAGATACAATTAATCACTAACCTTTGATGATCTTCATCAGATGACAGTCATAGGACATCATGTTACACAATACATGTATGTTTTGTTCAATAATGTGCATATTTATATCCAAAAATCTCAGTTTACATTGGCGCCATGTTCAGAAATGCCTCCAAAATATCCGGAGAAATTGCAGAGAGCCACATCAAATAACAGAAACACTCATCATAAACTTTGATGAAAGATACATGTTTTACATAGAATTAAAGATACACTTGTTCTTAATGCAACCACTGTGTCAGATTTCAAAAAACCTTTATGGAAAAAGCACACCATGCAATAATCTGAGACGGTGCTCAGATAAAAACAAAATTTCTCCGCCATGTTGGAGTCAACAGAAATACGAAAATACATCATAAATATTCCCTTACCTTTGATGATCTCCATCAGAATGCACTCCCAGGAATCCTAGTTCCACAATAAATTGTTGTTTTGTTCGATAATGTCCATTATTTATGTCCAAGTAGCTACTTTTGCTAGCACGTTTAGTACACATGTCCATACGCTCGCGCAGGTCCAGGCGAACTCGGACGAAAACTTCAAAAAGTTATATTAAAGGTCGAATAAACTTGTCAAACTAAGTATAGAATTAATCTTCAGGATGTTGTTATCATAAATATTCAATAACGTTCCAACCGGAGAATTCCTTTGTGTCTACAGAAATAATGGAACGCAAGTCGATATCATGTGGATGGCGCGTGACCAGGACCTGGCACTCTGCCAGACCACTGACTCAAACAGTTCCCATCCGGCCCCACATCACAGTAGAAGCTTCATTCAACGTTCTACAGACTGTTGACATCTAGTGGAAGGCCTAGGGAGTGCAAACAGATCCATATCTCACTGAGATTTCAATAGGCGATGAGTTGAAAATCGACCAGCCTCAGAATTATCACTTCCTGTTTGGATTTTTTCTCAGGTTTTTGCCTGCCATATGAGTTCTGTTATACTCACAGACATCATTCAAACAGTTTTAGACACTTCAGAGTGTTTTATATCCAATAGTAATAATAATATGCATATATTAGCATCTGGGACAGAGTAGGAGGCAGTTCACTCTGGGCACGCTATTCATCCAAAGTGAAAATGCTGCCCCCTATCCCTAAAAAGATAAGTTCATTTTGGGTGACTTCTCAAACTGTGGAATGTTTCTTCCATAAACATGAGATTCTAGAGCCATATAGGCCTTCTTCTTCAGCCTTGTGTTGTCCTTGAATAGGGTTTATTCTCCCATTTTCTTTTCCATTACTGTAACATGTTGCTGGTCGAGACACTGTTCAGTTGGGCACATTAGTCAAAATGACACGATAACAGCGCAATGAGGAGTCGATATTAAAGCAAAGTCTTCTCTGAAGGTGAGCTGCTGCTTTGCAAGTCAAGTTAAGAACGCTTCCAGCCATATACAGTAAAAAAATATATATATATATGTATATAGGACAGACAAGATGGGAGGAATTAATTTGGATTGAATTCAACCCTCATCATTTTGACTGAAGCGTTATATAAGGACTGCCTGTTTTGATCGAGGTAGGGTATTATAGTGATACAAAATGTCCTGGGAAAGGTGATAAAACAAACCAAAAGGCTTATGGTACTCACAGACTGTTACCCTCAAAGGATAATCACATTTAGGTTCAGAAGGGCCGGTGAACAGCGTCCAGACTGTCCACTTGGTGTCTGGACCGGTGCTGTCCCAAAACATAGACATTAAGCACACTAAGCACAGTGGTGTGAACACCATATCATCTAATCCTCATTGTTCTGGAGAGGTGAAGGATTACATTGCCTTTTAATGAGGTGATCTTCTGATTTGGTGCCAGAAAACATTGAAAAGTATTTTAAAGAGCGGTAATTCCTGGATTAAACGGTAACTCATGAGAGCTCTTGGGCCTGCTCCAAAACGTAGCCTAGGTTAACAAGGTAACGGCTTGGTTTGTTCAAGATCTGGTTGACAGAACATAACACACTAATGTGACAGAGGAGGATAATCTCTGAGGGTACGTGTCTGAGGCTGCATCAGTGTTCCCTATCACATTGTTAACCATAATTCCTTCTATTCCTAACACTCATCTGAACACAAAATACATCAGTAATTAAAGGTTGAGACTCAGTGGTTGTAACATAATCCCTACAACATTATTCATAGACACATGCTTCTACCTTTGTTATAAGGGCACAAGGCGAGACCCAGATGCAGACACGGGAGGCAGATGGTTCGAGTCTGATATTTATTATAATCCAAGGGATAGGCAAGAGAATGGTCGTGGACAGGCAAAAGATCAAAAACAGGTCAGAGTCCAGGAGGTACAGAGTGGCAGGCAGGCTCAAGGTCAGGGCAGGCAGAAAGGTCAGGCAGGCGGGTTCAGAGTCCAGACAGGCAAGGGTCACAACCAGGAGGACTGCCGAAAAAAAAGTGAAGGAAAAAGCACGAGAACAGAATAACACGCTGGTTGACATGACAAACTGGCAACAGACAAGAAGGGAACACAGGAATAAGTACCCAGTGAGGAAAACAGGTGACACCTGTAGGTGGGCGGAGACAATCACAAAGACAGGTGAAACAGATCAGGGCGTGACATTTGTAATGTATTCAAGGGCCCGTGAACAGATGTTTTGAGGGGTATGTGCTCCAAAAATAAAAGGTCACCCCCCCATAAAAACGAGGCCACAGACTCGTTGAGTAATTATTACTTTGATTATTTAGTAGAAGTATTGAGGAGCAGTGAGGTTGAAGGTCACTTCAGGGATACAGCTGCTCCTCTACACCATCTCTAAATAAGACAGTAATGAGGGCAAATGAATAGAAAACTGTGAGAAATACTGTAGCATACAATCACTATAATCTATATTAATATAATGTTGTTAGCAAGCAGACTCACTAGGCTATCATATGCTACAGCTAACAAAATGGCTAGCTAGATTACCGGATTAGTCTTTTTTTTCACACATTGTGATTTATCACCAATGCTATTAAATAATAACTTCATAATCTTTTAACTTCACTAGTATAATTTTATAATAATATAATTAGTAATAACTCTAGCTATAGTTATGTAGCACATTGGTTGATTTGCTTAACATAATTAGAATATTTATTGTGTAGAAAAATAATTATTTGTCATATAAACATGATGATGATCATACACTATTTAATATTCATGATATATATAGCTGGCTGGCAAGTGGTTTGTGTGGTTATTTTTAGTGATGCACGATACATCGGTGAACATCTCAGAATCGGACGATATTAGCTAAAAATGCAAACATCGGTATCGGCCGATGTCTAGTTTAACGCCGATGTGCAAAACCGATGTCAAAGCTGACGTGCATACCTATATAATGAAGGTACATGACGTAATGACGCCACGTAAAATTGTGCGCTATACGTGCAACACAGCATTCCTAAACTAGCCCACAATGTCTGCTGTGTGGATCGAGCAGTCAACAATTCAAGCAGTCATTTGAAAGAGTAACAAAATTTCAGCGAGACAACTCAAAGGCGAAATTCATTAAAGCCAAGATAATGGAATTCATTGCCCTTGACAATCAACCGTTCTCTGTCGTGGGTGATGTTGGCTTTCGCCGAATGGTCGAATACCGGTTAACACTACCAAGTGCGCTGTTTTTCCGATGTTGCCCTACCGGAGTTACACAGTAATAGCATCACTGCTATTATCTTCACGACATACATACTGACTTTCGTTTTCGCTTTGGTTATTTTGTTTAAGTGTTTTTTGAATAAAAGGAATCATGAACACTTTCCACGCTGCGCTTTGGTCAACTCTTCCTACCACCAACGAGAGCCGTGACAATAGCACTGTCAAAGCTGTACAAAAAAGTCAGCAAACAAACACCGGCCACGAACAATGTGTTTACAATACCGCGTTGGTAATAAAGCATCATTTGTTCGACTGCAACTTCTGGGGTAGCTAGCTTTAGCTTGGTACCCAGCTAGCACCAACACAACCAGCCTGAAAACAATGACCATGTAGAATCTGCAGTCATTTTCATTATTCTTAGCAATGATTCAGAAATCCTTGTGAGTAAGTATTAGCTGGGTTGCCACTTGTTGTTCGCCTATTGAAATTGAACTTCAGTTAATGAAAATAAATAGCTAGCCAGCTACTTAATCCTGTTGCCCAAAGCTAACGTTATAAGCAGCCAGCTAGCTTCATCTGACTAGCGAGGCTCGACCGGACCGTGTTGTGAAACTAGCCACAATAAGGATTAGGCACAATAGTGGAATTTGCTGTTTGCCTTCCAAATAAAAGTATGTAATTGACAGTGATGCAAATTAATACAAATAGTAGAATTATGCCATACTTTTATTTTGAAGGCTAACCGCCACTATTGTGGCTAATCCTTATTGTGACTAGCTTCACATAGATGGGTCCGACAACCATTAATCAAATAAGAACTGTCTTATAAATTAGGGTTATTTTAGATGATGACACCTAGCTATATAGTTAGCTAGCTACTGAAACATCATAGCATACGTATCGATGAATCGTTGTGACATATGAAATACGAGTGATAGTGTAATCAATGTGTAATACCTACGTAAAAAATTTATGAACGCGTTAAATTATTATGTGACGTGCAGTCATATTCAGGTCCTGGTTGGTCAACAAACGTATTTGACACGTCAAATAGTGTTATTTGACACTTCAAATAGTGTTAAATAGTATATTTTTTGACACGCAAAGACCCAAACGCCGTTCCATAGAAATCCTGGTTGAGAATGAAACGACTGAACAAATGAACAACGAAACAGCACTGCAAGAAAGTGAAAGAAATAGGTTTTGATTATGTTTGACTGGTAATGGGGACATACGTAAATGCCAACAAAATAACTTTTTGGTCAGTGTGGTGTGTGTGTGTGTGTGTAACCTTTATTTAACTAGGCAAGTCAATTATAAACAAATTCTTATTTACAATGACGGTCTACCCCGGCCAAGCCCGGACGACGCTGGGCCAATTGTGCGCCACCCTATGGGACTCCCAATCACGGCCGGATGTGATACAGCCTGGATTCGAACCAGGGACTGTAGTGATTCCTCTTGCACTGAGATGCAGTGCCTTAGACCGCTGCGTCCATGTGTGGGTGTGTTAACTATTTAACTGTGCTTAAAAGGCCACAACATTTTTTATATCAGTTATCAGTATCGGTATAATTTTTGGGGGCAAGGAAAATATTGGATATCGGTCAAAAATGTAATATCGGTGCATCACTAGATATTTTAGTAGGCTAATATATGGTGGCTAGCTAAGCTAGCTATAGATTACCTGTGTTGCTGTTTCCCTTACACGTGCAACTCCTGGCTGAAGGGATGGAGATGAGTCTGAAGGTCGGTGATGTCTGTCTGCTGCGCGTAGGCCTATTAGCCAACCAGACCGGATATTGATGATGTAAATCAGCAAGTTAGCAGGTCACTTACCTTATGCTACTGTGGCAGTGGTGTTGATATTTAAACTAGCTACACAGCTAGTAGCTAGCTATACACTCGACCGGTGACCGCCTTTCAAATCGTACATGTTTGGATACCGGGCACGGGGGAACCACAATGACAAAAGATGTATACCAACAAACAAAAGAAATTGGAGTGGAAATTATACCACCGCCCAAAAAGGCACTTTGGAGACAGGAAGGGCAAAGGGACATGTGGTCTACACAGGTAGAGCCCTATCTGTGCGCGTGCCTGCTGTATTCGTTAGTACTGTAGATGCATTGAACTGTGTATATATAACACCATTCTGATGACAATTATTATTCGGACACAGAAGGCAAAGATCAATGCAGATGACGAGGGCCCTCTATTACATAAGATTGAATAACTAACTGGAGCCTCACAGAAGGAACAGAGATACTGCTGACCCATAGTTACTGCCTAGTTACCTCTAATATGTGGCTGTGGATATGAAAAGGTGGCAGACAAAGAGCTCTGTCTACACAAACACATCAAGAGAAGGTTGCTGTTAAAGGGATGGGTGTAATACTTAGGTAGCGGCACAATATCAGTCAGAGCCTGAAAAGATATCAGAGCTTTGTCTCCATGATAAGAGCAACCTGGATATATATATATGATATCTAGTCTGAATCCTCTGGGTCATCATTATTAGTTAAGTACAGAGGGTTTGAGCTGAGGGTGTATGTGCTTACACTGAATGCACATGGAATGGAAGATACAGTATGAGGGGATGCACTAGTGTATAAACTAATCATTAGTCTTAGCTTATACTCGCAACATTCTCCAATGTAATGTATTAGTACAAGAGGGGAAACAACACATTCATAATCAGTCTTCCCCAGTAATATCAGCCGACAGAGGAGCCAGGGTTTGATTTGCTTTGCGTTTAATGCAGAGTGATATAATTCATAATTCTGTTAATTGGTGGATAAAGAGTATGGATGGAGGGACACATCAGGGTTAAAGGTGATTCATCTTTATTTTTAAAGTGGATCCAACAGCGTTTTAGCAACATGAAATCTTATTAAAAATCTGTTCATATACAACCCCAGGAAGAATATGACACCTACATTTTCTGACAAGCGAGCGCTTAAGATATGGTCGTTTTCATAAATTCATAGAATGACGTATAGTAAGGCATTTGTGAAAATTCTATAGCAATATAGAGTGGGAAAGCGCCCGTGCATTTGGACAATTAATAGACACTGCAGTAAAGAAAACCTAATAAAAAAACATGTGTCTTGTCCAGGACAGGAGTCTAACCAAACAGAGGTACAGTAGGCCTATATGCAAATAAGCCATTTGCCACATGGGCCTGCCATCATACAGTTTGAACTGGACTATGTGTTTACAGGCAGTAGCAACAGCACGACTTTAGATCACTAAAATGTGTTTGCAAAAAGCCACAAAGTACACCTGAATGGATTTCTGCAAACATGGAAATACCTCTGGAGTCCTCTTACATTTGGGAACTTTACAGTCCTACTGATCAAACGACCATGAAAAGGTAGGCTCTCTCACTCAGTTGCCTATGCACATCAACAAGATCAACAACTAATGCTCGACAGAGCAAGATGAGCTAAAATCTAACGAGGGAACATTAGATGCACCCTCTCAAACCTTTTCAACTAGTTGGCCTTCTGCAGCTTGCCTCCCACACATTTACAACTGAATGGAAACTTGCCAGCCTGCCCGCCCATTTGATCAATGCCAAATACATTTAATTGTCAACTAAGAGGTATGCTAAGTGTGGATAACAGTCATTCAAGTTCAACTAGCTAACCAAATGACACCTGCACCTCCAGCTGTAGCCACCGAAAAATGATGAGGGTAAAAAGTCGGTCACTCACACACTCCTCCAGTGACATGACAGGCTCCATGTGTTTAGCTTGCTAAATAAATATCAAGCTACATAAATAGATACGCTAGCTCATGGGTGTCAAACTCAATCAGTGCATGGGCCATATTGAAAAAACGACATTATTCGTGGGCCAGACATAGCCTATTTGTTTTTCCCAAAAAAACTTGCAACTGTGACCCAAACTGGCCGTTATTTTATTATAAAAAATATGTCCCTTTTACAATGTCTACTTATGTACATAGGTTGCTGTATAGCATTTTAACATATTGAAACAAAAGAAGAGATAGATAATGTGTTCAGCCTTTGCTGCTATGCTTGCAGATGTACATCATATGCTGCGACCCTAAACAAAAAAACATTTAATAACTCTAAATAACAAAAAAGTAGTTATAGGTTGTTGTAACATTTATACATGTTTTACATTTTTTGTTATTTAGCATTTTGTTATTTAGCATTGCTGTATAGTGCACTCAAAATGTATTGTAGTTGAGTAGCCAGCCTAGGCTACTGCTCAAATGTTGCTGTAATAGGCCTCATTTGCATGATGTTTTGTTGCAGGTTTTTTGGGGGGGTAATTAATGTCAAGCTTTAAAAGCCGAAGCCCGACTGCAACATTTTAGTAGCCTAGCTAGGACTGTGGCATGTGTCTGTACACATTCCCCCCACTGCACGCTGTAAACCGGACACACAAAAGCAGCGCAATTGAAGTTGAATTCATTGATGCGTCAGGCTGTGTCAGGCTGTATTTTCATGAAGTAGATGACTCAATTGTTGACTCATTTATACTCACTTCTGTGTCCTATTCGGCCTTGTTAGATACATGTGCGCTAGCCTATTAGCCACATTACTGTATGACTGACTTGTGATCATTGCCCTTGCTAGTTTGAGTGTATAGGCATTCCTAGCCTTAGTTGTACAGTTGAAATCGGAAGTTTACATACACTTAGGTTGGAGTCATTAAAACTTGTTTTTCAACCACTCCACAAATTTCTTGTTAACAAACTATAGTTTTGGCAAGTCGGTTAGGACATCTACTTTGTGCATTGACACAAGTAATTTCTCCAACAATTGTTTACAGACAGATTATTTCACTTATAATTCACTGTATCACAATTCCAATGGGTCAGAAGTTTACATACACTACGTTTACTGTGCCTTTAAACAGCTTGGAAAATTGCAGAAAATTATGGCTTTAGAAGCTTATGATGGGCTAATTGACATCATTTGAGTCAATTGGAGGTGTACCTGTGGATGTATTTCAAGGCCTACCTTCAAACTCAGTGCCTCTTTGCTTGACATCATTGGAAAATCAAAAGAAATCAGCCAAGACCTCAGAAATAAATTGTAGACCTCCACAAGTTTGGTTCATCCTTGGGAGCAATTTCCAAACGCCTGAAGGTACCACGTTCATCTGTACAAACAATAGTACGCAAGTATAAACACCATGGGACCACGCTGCCGTCATACCACTCAGGAAGGAGACACATTCTGTCTTCTAGAGATGAACGTACTATGGTGCGAAAAGTGCAAATCAATCCCAGAACAACAGCAAGGACCTTGTGAAGATGCTGGAGGAAACAGATACAAAAGTATCTATATCCACAGTAAAACGAGTCCTATATCGACATAACCTGAAAGGCCGCTCAGCAAGGAAGAAGCCACTGCTCCAAAACTGCCATAAAAAACACCCAGACAACGGTTTGCAACTGCACATGAGGACAAAGATCATACTTTTTGGAGAAATGTCCTCTGGTCTGATGAAACAAAAATAGAACTGTTTGGCCATAATGACCATCGTTATGTTTGGAGGGAAAAGGGGGAGACTTGCAAGCCGAAGTACACCATCCCAACCGTGAAGGACGGTTAGATGGCATCATGAGGTAGGAACATTTTGTGGATATATTGAAGCAACATCTCAAGACATCAGTCAGGAAGTTAAAGCTTGTTCGCAAATGGGTCTTCCAAATGGACAATGACCCCACGCATACTTCCAAAGTTGTGGCAAAATGGCTTAACGACAACAAAGTCAAGGTATTGGAGTGGCCATCACAAAGCCCTCACCTCAATCCTATAGAAAATGTGTGGGCAGAACTGAAAAAGCGTGTGCCTGCAAGGAGGCCAACAAACCTGACTCAGTTACACCAGCTCTGTCAGGACTTATTGTGGGAAGCTTGTGGAAGGCTACCCGAAACATTTGACCCAAGTTAAACAATTTAAAGGCAATGCTACCAAATACTAATTGGGTGTATGTAAACTTCTGACCCACTGGGAATGTGGTGAAAGAAATCAAAGCTGAATAAATCATTCTCTACTATTATTCTGACATTTGACATTCTTAAAATAAAGTGGTGATCCTAATTGACCTAAGACAGGGAATTTTTACTAGGATTAAATGTCAGGAATTGTGAAAAACTGAGTTTAAATGTATTTGGCTAAGGTGTATGTAAACTTTCGACTTCAACTGTATGTACCAGTGTACCAAGCCAGCTGTGATTTACAACCTGATATACATTTTTGGGGGACTATCAGCAAATGTATTGATGAATTATATTAATCATGCATTGAACTGCGTCTATCTATTCTGCCAACAATGCCTTACTGAAGGTCATTGAATTTTGACTCAAATGGGAAACCTCTTATAAAGCTGGTTTTAAATCATAAACTGGGAATTTGATATTTTTTACTGATATTATGATTGACTGTTTGTTTCATATCTGCAAAGTAGTTAAAACGCTGTCATTTCCACTTTAATGACTTGTGTAGTGTTAACATTACATTATTAATCTCAGCACTCAAAATTAAATCTCGGTCACAAAAGACTGGGGATGTGTCCCAAATGGCACCCTATACCCTTATATTGCACTACTTTCCCATAGGGCTTTGGTCAAAAGTAGTGCACTACATATATAGACAGAATAGGGTACCATTTAGGACGTAGCCTATGACATTATACATTGTGGAAAAACATGATCAAACCCTCCTGCTAAATGCAGTCTTTTAGTTTTACCTCAAAAAGTCTTAATTCATATCCACATGGTAAATGCTAACTAAAATTGTTGACTGTAGTTTCCCACCACGTTACTGTGCAAACCAATTTCAAGGTGAGAAAAGATAGCACTAAAGCTGTGTTTCTATTCATTCAAACAAAAGGATGGAAGTAGAAAGGACAGTAGGAAAGAGAGGGAAGAGGGTTCATCTTTAGAAGAAAACTGAGAACATCAGATCTCCGATACATAAAGAAGGTAGGTAGGAGATGCTATGGTTTTGGGAATCAATCTGTTTTTATATTTTTGATATGGTTTTCATATAATCATTTTCAATTTAAACACTTTTATTTTGTTTTAGGTATTCTACAAATAGATGCAGTATTTGTATTTGTTCTTCACCCCTGAATGACTGGAGTTATATTTCAAATTAATATTTCTCACATTCAGCTAGAAATAATGTATTATAATCTATTTATTCCAATATAATGAGGTCAGGGCTCACTAGATATCCCAAACAGAGATACAGTATCAATCTCACAGTGACAGTGGCTAAATAAATGATAAAAACAATAAATGAACAGAGGGGGGATGGCAACACACCAGATATTGCACTGCGGTTGAGAGCGTTGGGCCAGTAACTGAATGGCCGCTGGTTCGAATCACTGAGCTGACTAGGTGAAAAATATTCTGATGTGCCCTTGAGCAAGGCACTTTTAACCCCAATTGCTCCTGTACGTCACTCTGGATAAGACCGTCTGCTAAATGACTCAAATTTAAATGTAAATGAATCACTAGACGCTGTTAAAGATGCGTGACAGGAGGAAAAGATAACTGTTAATAATTGTTTAATCTTTCAGCAAACAAGTCAGAGATAATAGACATAACACTGTTTTTGGTGCACAGGGGAAGCAGGACGCAGGCAAGATGCCAGAACAGCCAAGGTTGGGTCTAGCAAAATATTTCAGAATTCGTCATTTCTGTACATTCTGTGTCATTGATTTTGATTGCTGACAACTGTGTGGTAACCACTACCATTACATTCAAGCTGTCTTCCCAAAAAACTGAATGTTTTCTCAGAAGTGGGATACTGTTGAATATCATATCAAGATAAAATAATGTGTATTCAACACAAGGGTAACACTGATTCCATGGGAATGACCACTCAGAGCCTTATAATATGACACCTGATTGCAGGGGTTCACATTTAAAGGTAATTTCCGATTGAGCCGACAAATGCAGCGTTTACCGTGAATGCAGCCTCTGCGACCCCGGGACCATTGCCTTTAATTGTCAGTCGCGCTATAAAGTGGATTAAATTAAGCCTGAAGTCATCAATCGGACCTTCACTGTCATGAGATGTCTTATAATTCGGCATCAATAATAACTGAAAATTAGATAAATTCAGCGTACTGCAGGCCCTCTCAACTAACTAGCTCTACAAACCTTTGAGTCCCCTCTGAATGGCTCTCTCTTCTGAGTTTCACACATTTAGTCACACTGTTGCTGTAGGACAAGGCAGATGAGGTTTCTCCCCTCTCTCCACTTCTTCCAAATCCCCCTCATATCGCTATGTGACTATTGGTGCATATTCTCAGAGCAGGAGAGGGGAGAGTTTAGAGATTCAGATTGTAAGTGGATTGACTGTTAGTTAACTTAACAAGCCACTGTTCCTCCAGCAATAACAACACATTGTCCAAATTGTCCTGTTCTAGCTGTGTTTGCTTGGCTATGCCCTTAGATTTTTTTAACAGGAAACCGTTTCTTTCCCATGGGTTTGTGCTGCATGAGAGTTTACGACGATGTTCTGTCCCCTTAGTCTCTCTTTGTTTTTGCTTCTTCTTATAATTGTGAGTCTCTCCCATCATCTCTGTCTGCTATTTCCTGTATTCCATCTGTAATCCCCTAACACTTTGTAACACTGCCGACATCATGGAATTCCTATTCAATTTTTTTTAAATATATCGAGGCATTGTTGAGAATGTAAGGGCTATTAGTCAAGGGCCATGACCTTATCATGCTGTACCCTGGTGGGTACATGTGGTGCATGGGGGAATCGTGTAGCATAATACAACATACACGTTACCTGTACACCTCATTTGCCATGGAAAGAAAATGCCACGCCATGCCATAAGTTCAACATTCTAAATATGTCTGAACAGCATATAAGTTTGGGCTGGTACACCTGGTGTTTGACTGAGAGCGTTCCTCTCTTTATCTCCTATAGGTGTTATGCCTGCTCCCGCAATTCCCCCCTGGCGCTCGAGTGCGACAGGCTCCCTAGCATTGCGCACTGGACTCAATCACCTGGACTCAATCACCTCTGTCATTACCTCCCCTATATCTGTCTGGTTCCCCGCTATGTTCCCTGCTTCTGCATTGATTGTCATATGTCCTTGTTCATGTTCACCCGAGTGCTGACGCTGTCACTGTTACCTGTCGGTTCCTCATTAAATGTTCAACTCCACGTACCTTCTTCTCATCTCCAGCGTCGGTCCTTACAATAGGGACAGCTCTTCTCCTATAGAAAGAGCTCTGCTCTAACACATTCTCTCATGTTGCTCTACACCCCCCCCCCCCCCCCCCCCCCCCCCCCCCACACACACACACACACACACACACACACACTGCGGAACCCCATCACGACTATCTCCATGGAACATTAGGGACATCATGAGACTGCTGGGCGTAACCTTGATTGATACGTAGGCAGAGCTTCAGGGCATGCATTATCACATTAACACCTGTGGAGACGTGGTGATGAGTACGAAGACACAGATTGCCAAGCTATGAATGCATACACATCCTTGCCGCTGCAGCAATGCTAACCTAACCTCTCCAGAGTTGAGAGTCTGAAAGCAATAAGACCGGAAACATTACTTTCTTATTTCTTCTGGGTTTTGAAACAGTTTCAGGGTCCAAGCGACATTAGCAGCATGTGGTTGAACACATGAAGACTGACAGTCTTGCATTAAGACTAGTTGGTCCAGCAGCAGTGAAAGAGGAACACAGGCTGGGGAGTTGTGTGGGTCTTATTACCATCAGGGGGAAGGCTAGTCCATGTCTTGTCTGCCAATTATCTGTCATAAAGCTGAAGGAGCCTTGTTCAATGTGTGGTGGTGCCATTGAGGAGAGAGAAGAAGAAGAGGGTCAGTCTCATAACACAGGTCATTCGGAAAGTATTCAGACCCCTTCACCTTTTCTACATCTTGTTACGTTATAGCCGTATTCTGGAACAAATTCATGTTTTCCTCATCAATCTAAACACAATACACCATAATGACAAAGCGAAAACAGGTTAGTAGAAATGTTTGCAAATGTATAAAAAAACAGAAATGCCTTATTTACATAAATTTTCAGACCCTTTGCCATGAGACTAGAAATTGAGCTCAGGCGCATCCTGCTTCCATTGATCATCCTTGAGATGTTAATAAAATCAAATCAACTTTTATTGGTCACATACACATATTTTGCAGATGTTATTGCGGGTGTAGCGAAATGCTTGTGTTCCTAGCTCCAACAGTGCAGTAGTATCTAACAATACACACAAATCTAAAAGTAAAAGAATGGAATTAAGAAATATATAAACGAGCAATGTCGGAGTGCCATTGACTAAAATACAGAAGAATAGAATACAGTATATACACATGAGATAAGTAAAGCAGTATGTAAAAATTATTAAAGTGGCAAATGATTCCATGTCTATGTACAGTTGAAGCCGGAAGTTTACATACACCTTAGCCAAATACATTTAAACTCCGTTTTTCACAATTCTTGACATTTAAACGTAGTAAGAATTCCCTGTCTTAGGTCAATTAGGATCACCACTTCATTTTAAGAATGTCAAATGTCAGAATAATAGTAGAGAGAATGATTTATTTCAGCTTTTATTTCTTTCATCACATTCCCAGTGGGTCAGAAGTTTACATACACTCAATTAGTATTTGGTAGCATTGCCTTTAAATTGTTTAACTTGGGTCAAACGTTTCGGGTAGCCTTCCACAAGCTTCCCACAATAAGTTCAATGAATTTTGGCCCATTCCTCCTGACAGAGCTGGTGTAACTGAGTCAGGTTTGTAGGCCTCCTTGCTCACGCACACTTTTTCAGTTCTGCCCACACATTTTCTATAGGATTGAGGTCAGGGCTTTGTGATGGCCACTCCAATACCTTGATTTTGTTGTCGGTAAGCAATTTTGCCACAACTTTGAAGTATGCGTGGGGTCATTGTCCATTTCGAAGACCCATTTGCGACCAAGCTTTAACTTCCTGACTGATGTGGGAAGAAAGATGCATATGCAGAAAATAAACCCATACAGTATGTTACCATACCGTATTTTAGGGTATCCAATAGTGTTACTGTGATGTTTTTTTTTTTACCATAGAACAGTAGAGTGCATTATTGTAATCGTATTATGGTAATTGTAAAGAATGGATGAATTAAACTCAATAAGGGCAGATGGGGTTTGTGTTTTACAGTATTTTACCGTAATTGCATGGGATTGGTGAAAGCAGGTTGACTGCTAGGTAATGTGTTTACATATTACAGAATATCAATGAATGCCACTTTGGAAGCCTTTGCTAAGGCCTCTAAAACGGCAAGTGCTATAAAATACCACATTTTGGTATTCCAAACTGGAGGTGACTACAGGGCAAAGGACATGGCAAATACTCAACCATTAAAGGTTTGAGACTTGCTGCCACTTCAATCTGTCCCCAATACACATTTAATTGTTGGGGCAGTTCTACCGCATATCAGTTAAATTGGTACAGCACTCTCACTAATGGGTAGCACAAATGTAGCTTCTTTCTGGTTCATTAAAATAGGTTAATGAGCCAGAAACAACCACAAAATAACTTATTATAGCCACAAAATCAACTTATCTTCAACCAATTTCTTTGGAATTAACGGTAACAGTAACTTACAGGCTGCCAATAAGTTACAGTTTTTACAGTGTGGTCAAACGGTTTTTGGCGCTCCAAAAATATGGTACAGTACTGTATTCTGTGGGGTAGGATTAAAGTACCCTTTTGAAATACAGCAAATATTTCCCTGCCAACAACATTTTCCCACAATGCATTGTCATTCACAGTATGCTGGAGTATACTGTAGTGCTTCACAGTATTTTACTGTTGATAAATGTAAAAATGTACCATGTAGATCAGTTTTTCATTACAGTGTAATATTCAGATGTCTCTCAATCCTATCACTCAGAACTGTTTGAAAAAGTTGCCAGTTGCCAATCCAACAACGCTGTGCAGTTACAGTAATGTACTGTTAAACCAAAGTCCCTTTGGAATTTACGTTATAATTTACTGTTTACGCCTAAAATCACCCAGAGTGCATTCTCATTTACTGAACATTATTAATATGATACTTCATTGTTAGTTTTATTGTACAATCCTGGTGTAACAGTATAACTTCAGACCGTCCCCTCGCCCCGACCTCGGCGCGAACCAGGGACCCTCTGCACACATCAACCACAAAGCGTCGTTACCCATCGCTCCACAAAGGCCGCGGCCCTTGCAGAGCAAGGGGCAACACTACATCTAGGTTTCAGAGCAAGTGACGTAACTGATTGAAACGCTACTAGCGCGTACCCGCTAACTAGCTAGCCATTTCACATCCGTTACACTCACCCCCCTTTCAACCTCCTCCTTTTCCGCAGCAACCAGTGATCCGGGTCACGGCACCAATGTAACAGTATAACTTTAGACCGTCCCCTCGCCCCGACGCGAACCAGGGACCCTCTGCACACATCAACAACAGTCACCCACAAAGCGTCGTTACCCATCGCTCCACAAAGGCCGCGGCCCTTGCAGAGCAAGGGGCAACACTACATCTAGGTTTCAGAGCAAGTGACGTAACTGATTGAAACGCTACTAGCGCGTACCCGCTAACTAGCTAGCCATTTCACATCTGTTACACTGGCAAAACAACAAGACAGTTTTACAGTGTGGTGGAGAGAGAGGTGGTGCGGAAGGGTGTTAGAAGGGTTGGGGGAAGTGTTACACTTTGCATGTAAATGGTTGTTAGAGTGCTGCAGGGACCTGTATAGAGCCTGAAAGAGAATAATGACGACGATAGGAAAGATAGTTGAGGACACAGGGGTAATCAAGGGCAACTATTTGGATGTACTGTGACCTGGAATGACTTATGATCCGATCTATGACGTCTCAGACAAAGTGGAAAGGGTTCATTTCTGCTGAGAGGTGATGAGAGCACTTTGTACACCCCACCAAGACCTGAAGTGTGAGGATTATTTAACCCCATCAGTCCCGAGACCCCAGAAAAAAACACATCTCCATGTCCAGCCTTATATTTAGACTCACAATGAAATGTTTGACCATTTTCTTTTCAGGATAACCAGGGCTACAATTAGAACATAAAACTAGTTGACATAAACAGTTGCAATCATGAGTTTTATTGACAAATGTCAATTAAAAACCCTGATAAAAAGGAATTGATTAATGCTGTAAGTACAGAAATTGTTTTCTCAGTGGGAAATTAATATCCAACTAGTCAGTGACAACTGTTGAGTTGAGCTTGTGACAGCAACAATGTAAGCTTATTACAGTATTATAGATACTATGTCCTGGGATTTACTATTATCTTCTAGGTAGCAGTGTCATAGAGAAAACATGTGCGTGTTCGTGAGAGTCTCAGCTTTTCATAGATAGCCTTTAATAGTTTGTAGCTCAAACCATTCAGACTCTATAGACGTTTTTGTAAAAAGACCTGGCACCGGACCCCTTCAAGCATCTGCCCTTGTCTCAAACACAGCTCTAGCTCAGCCCCTGTTAAATCACACAGACTAATGGTACCAACGGATGCGGAAGAAACAGACAAGTCAAATGTTACAACCCAGAAGTCTGCTCAAACGCACAACCCAGAAGTCTGCTCAAACGCACAACCCAGAAGTCTGCTCAAACGCACAACCCAGAAGTCTGCTCAAACGCACAATGTTTAAAATGAGTTAGAAGTCAAAAACGTGCTAGCGTCACGGGGGAACTCATTGGGTTAAGGACAATTTAATATTTCATTTTTATTTAACTAGGCAAGCCAGTTTACAATGATGGCCTATCAAGGCCAAACCCTAACCCGGGCAACGCTGGGCCAATTGTGCGCCTCCCTATGGGACTCCCAATCACGGCCGGCTGTGATACAGCCTGGAATCGAACCAGGGTCTGTAGTGACACCTTTAGCCCTGAGATGCAGTGCCTTAGACCGCTGCGCCACTCAGGATCTCAATGCAGTGTTGGAACATCTCTTGTAATTTGAGGTTTGCTAGTGCATTAAAAAGGTTTTTGGTGAAGCAGAAAGAATGTTGACAAACAGTGAAGGTGCTATCAAAAGGTTCAGACAAATCTGTCTATTGTTTAAAACTTCATCGGGATAGGGGGCAGCATTTCGACTTTGAACAAATTCCGTGCCCAAACGGAATTTCCTCCTACTCTGTCCCAGAAGGTAATACATGCATATTATTATTACTATTGTATAGAAAACACTCTGAAGTTTCTAAAACGGTTTGAATTATGTCTGTAAGTATAACAGAACTCATTTGGCAGACAAAAACCTGAGAAGAGGTCAAAACAGGAAGTGAGAACTAAATTTTAAAAACAGTGTCAAATGATACCCCTTCTAGTTATGGATAAGCAAACACTTCCTCGGGCTTCCACTAGATGTCACCGTCTTTAGATTTTAGTTATATGATTCTACTATAAAGGAGGGGCTCATAGGAGCTATTTTACTGAGTGGTCGTCAGAAACTTTCAGTCTCTTTTGGCGCGCTCACGAGAGAGAGTGCTCTCGTTCCAATGCTCTTTCTTCAGACAATGAAATTCTCCGGTTGGATCCTTATTGATGATTAATGTAAAACACATACTAAATATGGATTGCATACATCATTTGACCTGTTTCTACGACCTGTAACGGAACTTTTTGAGTTTGTCTGGAGGGATTGCTCGTGCGTCATGAAAATGGATTCCTGGGCTGAACATGCTAACAACAAGTGGCTAAATGATGGGCTTTATGGAACTTTTCAGTCATTTATTGTCAATCTGGGAATCCTGGGAGTGCCTTCTGATGAAGTTATTCGAAGGTAAGTGCATATTTATAGTGTTTTTGTGGCTTTTGTTGACGCCAAAATGGCGACTATTTCTTTGGCTGGATTGTGCTCTGAGCGCCGTTCTCCGATTAATCTTTTTCCGTAAAGTTTATTTTGAAATCTGACACAGCGGTTGCATAGAGGATAAGTTTATCTTTAATTATGTGAATAACACTTGCATCTTTTATCAATGTTTATTATGAGTATTTATGCAAAATCACCGGATGTTTTGGAATCAAAACATTACTGCACGTAACGCGCCAATGTAAACTGAGGTTTTTTTAAATAAATATATATGCACATTATCGAACAAAACATAAATGTATTGTGTAACATGATGTTATATGACTCATCTGATGAAGATGTTCAAAGGTTAGTGATTAATTTTATCTCTATTTGTGGGTTTTGTGAAAGCTACCTTTGCTGTGAAAGAAATGTCTGTGCTTTTTTGGATTTGGTGGTGAGCTAACATAAAGATATGTGGTGTTTTCGCTGTAAAACATTAAAAAAAACAGACATGTTGGCTGGATTCACAAGATGTTTATCTTTCATTTGCTGTATTGGACTTGTTAATGTGTGAAAGTTAAATATTTCAAAAAAATATTTTGGAATTTCCCGCGCTGCCTTTTCAGTGGAATGTGGCGGAACCCAAGTCCTAGACAGGTTAATAGTTGGTTTTAAATTCTCATAATTTGGATACAAAAGAGTGACAGACTCTGTCTCATCAAGATGACTCAATCGATTTTGTGCCACAACCATGAGATTACCTTTCTGAAGCAAAAACCCATCAGGACTTCAAATTTATTTGGTTTTCCTGAAATTCAAAACATCAATCCCTTTTCTGTGACATGAGTCTGATGCCTCATTTTAAAAGGTCGCCATTGTTATTGTCTTCGTGGTCGACTGAACAAGACTATAACACAAGATATCACACATCATGCAAAAGTCAACGTTGTTTGGACAAACTTCATATTGCTACTGATAAATTATGTTTTATATGGTATTTTTTTAAGAGATACTATAAATACAATATTTTATTTAAAGAAAAAATGACGGTCATGTCACTTGAATAGACGTATGTCTCATATTCCAGTTACCTCTGTTTGGTTTCCATGTCTGTATTCCGCCCAGAGCATCTAAGTGAAATATGTTCACAGCATATGCCATGTACAGAGATGGCATCAGGAGGCCGGGGAGTCGGAATAAGTTAATTAAACGCTGAGGTGGTAGCTAGGCATGGCACTGTGCTGCCCTTCAGCTATAAGACAAAGTCACTCACACTACAACTCTCTCCCACGCTCTGGTGAGAAAACAAACCTCAAGACGGGCCAGTAGGGGCCAAAGAGCACCTGTGTGACCATTATTGTTTATGATTTTGTTTTAGATTACATTAGAAAACTTTCTTATCCTCTATTATTTCCCCCTATGGATTGAAAGGTCACATTTTTGTCATTCTCAAATAATTCTTGAGTGTCATTAAAAATTCCCTGTGAGTCAATGTATACGTGACTGTCCTCCTCCATCCCTGTCAGTAATTTAGTGGCCAGTCTTTAGTGCATACTGCATAAAAGCCAGACATGACAAGTATCTCTCTGAGGGGTTGGAACATGGCTTGTCAATCACACAGAGAGGCTTTGGTGTGAGCCCATGGGAATACTGGATGAATACTGGATGTGAAAAGAGAGAGGACATTTAAATCTCTTCTGTTTCTTCTTTGGCTTCTAAACAGCCCCGGCCTGGCTTCTGTCTGAAGGTCCTAGAGGGCAGAGGGTGATTTAGTTAGAGTAGACCTTGCAGACAGGCTATGTAGACAGGCTATATTTAGTTAGAGTAGACCTTGCAGACAGGCTATGCAGACAGGCTATGTCTTTTGAGTCATGCCTGAAGACACAAGTTTAT
This sequence comes from Salvelinus namaycush, assembly GCF_016432855.1. NCBI lineage: Eukaryota > Metazoa > Chordata > Actinopteri > Salmoniformes > Salmonidae > Salvelinus > Salvelinus namaycush. The sequence continues at coordinate 44,554,975 of NC_052313.1, read as the reverse complement.
GATGAAAGTGATTGTTTTCGGTAGACGTTTGTGCCATTTAGGATGAAAGCCTGTGACAGAGGCTGAGGGATCGTTGTAGAACTAGTTCCGTCTGACGAGACATGACAGAAACATCATACCCACTTTCCCTTTTCCTCATCTCACATGTCAATAAGCAACACTGATCTTTGCTGATTATTCTCCAGTGTCACGTGACCATGTCACCTGCAGCTTCAGGGAAGTGCTTTCATCAAGTTCTGCCTGTCCTGTGTGGATTAGGATGATGCATAGGAACCATCTATCTGGACCATCATAAATTACACACTTCAATTTGATATATTGTCATTTTTCTAAGTGAAATAATCTAGAAGAGCTGGGATCATATGAAAATATCTTTTATATCTGCAAGCATCCTCTACCATGGTTCGAGAGAAAATGACACGCATCCCTCTGAAGTAGATTATCTGTCAATTAAGCTCTTACTGTAGTTGTTCTAATTTGTCTGTTTGAGGAGCCGGATTCTCGCCACAGAGGGGTTTTACTTCATACCATGTGGTGCAGAGAGGAAGTGCTTAGGCTGTTAGCAAGCTGTGCTGGAATCAAACAAGCCTTGAATGACATACATTTTCAAACACATCTACATTGACTGAACCTGGGGCCTACTTCCATTATCCTTGATAGAAAATGTTTTATACCAGTATTCTATTTTTATAAATTACAGGAAGCATGTCAGTGACACTCGCAACTATATTGTCTTTAATTAGTGCATCATAAAAATGTGTGTGTGTGTCTCAGTGTGTGTGGCATCAGTTTCATCAACACTAATCGACTTAGTTAAAGGAAAGATTCCCCCATTTTGAATGTTACATCGTATTTGTGCATCTTTGAGCTATTCACCATGCAAGCAGGCAGCAATACAGCCAGTCTGATGCGTCATACTAGCTGTATTTCTGCCTGCTTGAACGGCATATCGCTCAGATACATATGAAAACATGAAATGCACCGGGAAGCGATAGAACAAATACGATATAACATTCCATTAACCACCACATTTCTACCGCTTCTCCAATTTCTTCACACAAATCTATAATATGATGGATTGTTTGAAAATAAAGATAGGGTCTAACAAGTAATTCTATATTCCGATGGCTTGTTTCAAAATGAATATAAACTTACTTGTTAGACCCTATATTCCACACAGTAATTAAACACTCCAGTCTCCAAGTGTCTTGCTAGTATTTATCAATTAAATGAGTCCATGACCCCCCTGAGAGCTATGGATCTGAAAGAGCATGTGTCTAATGAACTGAAACGGTCATGTAGAAGCTATGTTGTGCTGATGGGCTGAGCTGTTTGCTGTGTTGTATAGTGTCCCAGAGGCATGCATCCAAGGCCGTTGATTAAATAATAGTCAACATGCCGTTTTTTAAACCTATAATCCTTAGTTGCTACATCAATTTTTTGAGTTATAAATTAATGATATATACCCATTGATAGTAAAATAATATAACATAAATGACTAATGAGCTTAGTTCAACTCTCACACCCCATCAGAACCCAAAATATAAGCTTGTTTTACTCCAATGTCTGCAAACAACACTGTATAGCACAAAAACATGGTTATAACTCAAATGTAAAATACCATGAATAGTCAGTCCTTGCATTCCCAGCTTTCTCTATGAATTTGAGAGTGGTTATGTTTCTCCAGACCCATCCCTCTGCTTTTAACTAAAATAGAGACAGGGAGATACTTTGTTATTGTTTCAATTAAGGATTCTAGCTTTAAGGCAATATATTCTCCTTGAGGTCTTTCATTCTTTTTTTATAGCAGGTTTCCAGTTGTAGGCATTCCAATTCTGGTGTCACGTCTACTCCCACTTCACCCCTCCGGCGCTCAACGTTGCGGGTCTACTTTGAGCACACCTGGCAACCATCATCGTGCACACCTGCTCCCCATCGTTACGCACACCTGGATTTCATCACCACCCTGATTATTTTCCCTTCATATAGCCCTCAGTAAGTTTCAGTCATCAGACAGTATTGGTTTTTGGTTACGTTTAGTACGCGGCTTCGGTTTAGTATTAACGGCATGATTATTATATAATTCACCTTCTGTTTCCTGACTCCCTGCATATATGTTACATCTGATCCTGGTAGTGGATACTCACAGGGATGAAGGTTTGTATTTTCACCCAGCACTAACATACCTGATTCAACTAATCAACAAGCGCCTTGATTAGCCGAATCATGTGCGCTGGCTGGACAGGATTAACAAGTGTGTATGCTACAGTTTGCCATGTACTGTGTATTTAAATACTGTATTCTCGACAAAGCTCATTGTAATTTCTACTGCTGTACATTGCATTGTAGTTACACTTTATACTGCACGTATAGATTGCATATGGATTACTGTTGGTGTTATTTAGTTTAAGTGGATTCGTTGTGACGTATCTAGATAATTATTATTTTTAAACATTTTTGGGGGGATATTTTTGTAAAAAAAAAACATTTTACTGCATTGTTAGGAGCTAGTAACGTAAGCATTTCGTTGCACCCGCTCTAACATCTGCTAAACTGTGTATGTGACCAATAAACGTTGATTTGTCATGCCAATGCCTCATGTGCATATAAATCCTTCAATTTGGAAATGTTCATGTGAAATATTGCAGACCTCGGTGTCGGATTATAATTACCAATTGATTTATTCCGGCAGCATGGAAATAGGTTATTGAATCTGCGCTGTGCGGCGGATAAGGTGTGTGAGTCATCAGTGTAGGTTCATATATATATGCACGTGGACAGAAGGTGTGTGTGGAAGGGCAGGGGAAGAAAATACACAATTCCCAGAACCCCCAGATAATAGCCTGAATGTTCTCTGACAGCCATAATAGTCTAAAACTGTTTAATTAACTTTTCTCAGAATTGTTAATTTTACCTTGTAAGAAAAGCAATCGAGGTATGATTGATTAGGTTTCATGGTCAGAAGGTATAGAAAAATAATTTGTTATATACCAGAACATGAGCAGAGATTCTTTTTATTGAAGGCAGAAAATGGACAACAGAAAAGACATTGACCCGTGGCAGTGTCCACTTGCTGTTCCTGGGCTCCAAGCAACCCTGAGGGATGAGATGTCTCTCTCTGCCCAAGCACTTTGACACCTAGTAACCAGAGCCATTACGCTACAAAAAACACAGCTTCCAGCCCACAAGACCCCCCTTAAGCATTCCACAGAGAGGGACCATGGCTCTCTTGTTGCCCTCTTAAAAAGCACAAGGATGCATCCCAAATGACACTCTATATTGTACTATTTTTGACCAGAACCCTATGGTGGGAATAGGGTGCCATTTGGGACGTACACTTGGAGGTGACAGCATCCTATAGCATTCACTAACCTAACTTTTTCTTTATTTTGTATTATGCATATTTTGCATATTTGTATTATGCATATCTCTCAGATTGGGTGACTTAGCCTCCTGAGGGAATCCATAGTGATCCATTGATGGCCTGTGGGCAACAGGGCAAGAAATAGAAGCAGAGTAGAATAACAATGATAGAGATCCTGTGTCCTAATAATTCTTAATTCCATTATTTTACTTTTAGGTATGTGTGAATTGTTAGATATTACTGCACTGCTGGAGCTAGGAACACAAGCATGTCGCTAAACCCGCAATAACATCTGCTAAATATGTGTATGCGACCAATCAAATTGCATTTGATTCAGAGGAGCAGGGGGAAAACAACAAAAAGTCTATGGGAAGGGAGTAGACCTGCTGAATGCAGTTACTCATGGGTTTTTATGATGGCTACAAATAACTGTTATTATGGTGTCCTAGATTTGTTGGTCACATGTCTTTCCTTATGGTTTGTATAGCCTTTATCTGTTGAGGCATCTGTATGTTTATCCAAATAATGCAGACTTTACCATCTAAACTAATACTTTACAGCCAAACCATACGAGAAAGTAAATATTTGCGCTCAATTACTTTCCTTAACTGATCAAATGCATGGTAAACCACGTACAATTCCACACTAGACTAAACGTTTCTCTATGAACATAATTCCCAGTTGGACCTCATCTCTCATATGTGTGATTTTTAGCGCCCCTCTTTGGACAACATCTGAATAACACTACACGGAGCAAAATGGAGCAGGAGCAAAATGGAGCAGGAGCAGGATCAGAAACTCATGTTGCTCATTCCAACAAGAACATGTGTGATAAGTGGATGTGACATTCTATGGAATCAAAACATTGAAATTAGTATGAATGTTATCACAACACATGTACATTATTATTCAAATCTATGACAGATCAACTTGTTTGTGTTATCAATTAGGGGCAGGAAATCTAACTGGCTGCGTGCGATAAGGCTGATTTGTGTGAATTAGAAAGATGGGAAACAGTGATGTGTGAGTGTAGCTATTCTCAGAACAAATATTCTGGCTTCTGTCCCTGTGGTGAGCAGGGAGTGGTGTAGTGTTGACAGAGATGTAGTTTTGACAAGATGGTATACAGCTTATTTCAGAAATGACTTTTCGTAGCAGGTTAGGAGAACTTATGAGATGTAAGCTAGGGATCTGAAAGCAATAACATAAGGCTCAGAACTTTACTCCCGGTCCAACTTTACTCCCCCCCTTCAGATTTGTTTAGTGTGTATGTGTGTACAGCTACTGCAAAATGCAATAGTTCACTACAAGACTATGTATCACTATGTATTTTTTATTTTATTTTTTTATTTCACCTTTATTTAACCAGGTAGGCAAATTGAGAACACGTTCTCATTTACAATTGCGACCTGGCCAAGATAAAGCAAAGCAGTTCGACACATACAACAACACATAGTTACACATGGAGTAAAACAAACATACAGTCAATAATACAGTGAGAAATAAGTCTATATACAATGTGAGCAAGTGAGGTGAGATAAGGGAGGTGAAGGCAAACAAAATATATATATAAATAAATACAAATATAAAAAAGGCCAATATAGCAAGTAAAAAAAAACACTGGAATGGTTGGTTTGCAGTGGAAGAAAGTGTAAAGTAGAGATAGAAATAATGGGGTGCAAAGGAGCAAAATAAATAAATAAATACAGTAGGTAAAGAGGTAGTTGTTTGGGCTAAATTATAGATGGGCTATGTACAGGTGCAGTAATCTATGAGCTGCTCTGACAGCTGGTGCTTAAAGCTAGTGAGGGAGATAAGTGTTTCCAGTTTCAGAGATTTTTGTAGTTCGTTCCAGTCATTGGCAGCAGAGAACTGGAAGGAGAGGCGGCCAAAGGAAGAATTGGTTTTGGGGGTGACCAGAGAGATATACCTGCTGGAGCGCGTGCTACAGGTAGGTGCTGCTATGGTGACCAGCGAGCTGAGATAAGGGGGGACTTTACCTAGCAGGGTCTTGTAGATGACCTGGAGCCAGTGGGTTTGGCGACGAGTATGAAGCGAGGGCCAGCCAACGAGAGTGTACAGGTCGCAGTGGTGGGTAGTATATGGGGCTTTGGTGACAAAACGGATGGCACTGTGATAGACTGCATCCAATTTATTGAGTAGGGTTTTGGAGGCTATTTTGTAAATGACATCACCGAAGTCGAGGATTGGTAGGATGGTCAGTTTTACAAGGGTATGTTTGGCAGCATGAGTGAAGGATGCTTTGTTGCGGAATAGGAAGCCAATTCTAGATTTAACTTTGGATTGGAGATGTTTGATGTGAGTCTGGAAGGAGAGTTTACAGTCTAACCAGACACCTAGGTATTTGTAGTTGTCCACATATTCTAAGTCAGAGCCGTCCAGAGTAGTGATGTTGGACAGGCGGGCAGGTGCAGGCAGCGATCGGTTGAAGAGCATGCATTTAGTTTTACTTGTATTTAAGAGCAATTGGAGGCCACGGAAGGAGAGTTGTATGGCATTGAAGCTCGCCTGGAGGGTTGTTAACACAGTGTCAAAAGAAGGGCCAGAAGTATACAGAATAGTGTCGTCTGCGTAGAGGTGGATCAGAGAATCACCAGCAGCAAGAGCGACATCATTGATGTATACAGAGAAGAGAGTCGGTCCAAGAATTGAACCCTGTGGCACCCCCATAGAGACTGCCAGAGGCCCGGACAACAGACCCTCCGATTTGACACACTGAACTCGATCAGAGAAGTAGTTGGTGAACCAGGCGAGGCAATCATTAGAGAAACCAAGGCTGTCGAGTCTGCCGATGAGGATGTGGTGATTGACAGAGTCAAAAGCCTTGGCCAGGTCAATGAATACGGCTGCACAGTATTGTTTCCTATCGATGGCGGTTAAGATATCGTTTATGACCTTGAGCGTGGCTGAGGTGCACCCATGACCAGCTCTGAAACCAGATTGCATAGCAGAGAAGGTATGGTGGGATTCGAAATGGTCGGTAATCTGTTTGTTGACTTGGCTTTCGAAGACCTTAGAAAGGCAGGGTAGGATAGATATAGGTCTGTAGCTGTTAGGGTCAAGAGTGTCCCCCCCTTTGAAGAGGGGGATAACCGCAGCTGCTTTCCAATCTTTGGGAATCTCAGACGACACGAAAAAGAGGTTGAAAAGGCTAGTAATAGGGGTGGCAACAATTTCAGCAGATAGTTTTAGAAAGAAAGGGTCCAGATTATCTAGCCCGGCTGATTTGTAAGGGTCCAGATTTTGCAGCTCTTTCAGAACATCAGCTGACTGTATTTGGGAGAAAGAGAAATGGGGAAGGCTTGGGCGAGTAGCAGAGGGGAGGGCAGTGCTGTTGACCGGGGTAGGGGTAGCCAGGTGGAAAGCATGGCCAGCCGTAGAAAAATGCTTATTGAAATTCTCAATTATAGTGGATTTGTCGGTGGTGACAGTGTTTCCTATCTTCAGTGCAGTTGGAAGCTGGGAGGAGGTGTTCTTATTCTCCATGGACTTTACAGTGTCCCAGAACTTTTTTGAATTTGTGTTGCAGGAAGCAAATTTCTGCTTGAAAAAGCTAGCCTTGGCTTTTCTAACTGCCTGTGTATATTGGTTTCTAGCTTCCCTGAAAAGTTGCATATCACGGGGGCTGTTCGATGCTAATGCAGAACGCCATAGGATGTTTTTCTGTTGGTTAAGGGCAGTCAGGTCAGGAGAGAACCAAGGACTATATCTGTTCCTGGTTCTAAATTTCTTGAATGGGGCATGCTTATTCAAGATGGTGAGGAAGGCATTTAAAAAAAATATCCAGGCATCCTCTACTGACGGGATGAGATCAATATCCTTCCAGGATACCTCGGCCAGGTCGATTAGAAAGGCCTGCTCGCTGAAGTGTTTCAGGGAGCGTTTGACAGTGATGAGTGGAGGTCGTTTGACCGCTGACCCATTACGGATGCAGGCAATGAGGCAGTGATCGCTGAGATCTTGGTTGAAAACAGCAGAGGTGTATTTGGAGGGCAAGTTGGTTAGGATGATATCTATGAGGGTACCCGTGTTTACGGAATTGGGGTGGTACCTGGTAGGTTCATTGATAATTTGTGTGAGATTGAGGGCATCAAGCTTAGATTGTAGGATGGCTGGGGTGTTAAGCATGTTCCAATTTAGGTCGCCTAGCAGCACGAGCTCTGAAGATAGATGGGGGGCAATCAGTTCACATATGGTGTCCAGAGCACAGCTGGGGGCAGAGGGTGGTCTATAGCAGGCGGCAACGGTGAGAGACTTGTTTTTAGAGAGGTGGATTTTTAAAAGTAGAAGTTCAAATTGTTTGGGAACAGACCTGGATAGTAAAACAGAACTCTGCAGGCAATCTTTGCAGTAGATTGCAACACCGCCCCCTTTGGCCGTTCTATCTTGTCTGAAAATCTTGTAGTTGGGGATGAGAATGTCAGAATTTTTGGTGGTCTTCCTAAGCCAGGATTCAGACACGGCTAAAACATCTGGGTTGGCAGAGTGTGCTAAAGCAGTGAACAAAACAAACTTAGGGAGGAGGCTTCTAATGTTAACATGCATGAAACCAAGGCTATTACGGTTACAGAAGTCATCAAAAGAGAGCGCCTGGGGAATAGGAGTGGAGCTAGGTACTGCAGGGCCTGGATTCACCTCTACATCACCAGAGGAACAGAGGAGGAGTAGGATAAGGGTACGGCTAAAAGCTATGAGAATTGGTCGTCTAGAACGTCTAGAACAGAGAGTAAAAGGACGTTTCTGGGGGCGATAAAATAGCTTCAAGGAATAATGTACAGACAAAGGTATGGTAGGATGTGAATACAGTGGAGGTAAACCTAGGTATTGAGTGATGATGAGAGAGATATTGTGTCTAGAAACATCATTGAAACCAGGTGATGTCATCGCATATGTGGGTGGTGGAACTGAAAGGTTGGATATGGTATAGTGAGCAGGGCTAGAGGCTCTACAGTGAAATAAGCCAATAAACACTAACCAGAACAGCAATGGACAAGGCATATTTACATTAAGGAGAGGCATGCTTAATCGAGTGATCAATAAGGGTCCAGTGAGTAGAGGTTGGTTGGGGTCACGGCGATCCAGACAGCTGGCCGGGTAGATGGCTATCGGTAGCAAGATAGCATAGGATGGAGGTCTATTTTTAGACACCTCGTGCGTTTCCGTCTGTAGATTAGTGGGGTTCCGTGTGGTAGAGGGGATCAATCCAATTGGCAAAATAGATTTTAGTGACCCAAGAAAAAATTGTCCGATATACTTATTCAGATAGCAGCCGATAAGACAGCTAACGATTAGCGGGCCCCAGATGAGCGTTCAGGTAACGTCGCGACGGAGGTGCCAGTTGGATAACTCCCTCGGGCAGATAACGTCGGCAGTCAGTCGTGAAGGCCCGGTGGGGCTCCGTGCAAATGTCCAGAGCCTGCGGCTGAAATCCGGGGACACTGAGAAAAAAAGGCACGGTATGCTCCGGTCCGAGTCGCGTTGCACAAAAGTGCCGGTAGATTATCGAGCTAAAGGAATAGGTGATGACCACAAAACGTGGGCAGCTGAAACACCAACGCTAGCCAGCAAACCGGCTAACTTCTGGGCAGCTTCAGATTAGCTTCTAGCTAGCTTCCGGCTAGCTTCTGGTTAGCTTTCTGGCTAGCTTCTGATTAGCCCCTGGCTAGCTTCCACTGTGGATTTTCAGATTTGAGGTAAATAATACTTTTTTTTGTAATTGGTGAGTCGGGTTGCAGGAAAGCTTTTGTAGTTGAGTTCTTGGATAATAAAATATATAAAGATATGTGAAGAAAGGTGTAAATATATATATATACAGGACACGACAATACGAGGACAAAATGACGTCTGAACTGCTAAGCCATCTTGGATCGATGTCTATTATCTGTAAGAGACTATGGACATGAACAAATCACTGACAGATATTCCATTGTGCTTCAGAGTGGAACATTTATGATCCACTGTTGCTACTTTCTGACTGTTTGACAGTTGTATAAGGCAGCCCTATCACAGGGAGCAACTCAAACAACTCAAACACAACACACATTAATTACACATTAGTAGCAGAAACCGTCCCAATCGGTCAGTGCTATCTGGGAACCTTGGGATGTCCCAACTCAACAATGAAGTTGACATTTTAAATGGTTACGGTAAGGGTTAAGGTAAGGGTTAGGTAAGGGTTAAGGTTAGGGTAGTGTTAGGGTTAGGGTTAGGGTATGGACATCCCAAGGATCCCGGATAGCACTAACTCATCCCAATCCTACAGAAAATCAATTTCAGTGGGACAAACCACAGGTTAGAAGAGATAGCACTCACTCCCTAGTTTCTCTTCTCTTTTAACCTCCGTCTTTTTCTTCCATTAAACTGTTGACTGTAGTTGGTGCTACTTGCTGTGTCGCCCCCCCCCCCCCCGTTTGCCATTATTTCACCACAATGTTTTTTTTTTTTTTTTTTGCGTCAGTTTAGGGATAGATTGGCATCCAATCTACAGGCTGGTTGAGGTACTGCCTGTATCTACGGTCTGCTGGTTCACCACACACTGGACACAACATGTACAAGAGTCATGAATTATTAAAGGTTTTGACTGTCTTTATTTAGTTATTCAGACAGATCAACCCAATGCATTGTGGTCCCATCACAGCATGTACATCAGCAGGTCTCAATCTCCCAGACAGCAAAGGATACAATGTAGAGACAGTGAAACCCAATCCATAGTCTGGGACAAGCATGTCTTAGCTCTATTTCTTGCATTACAGAGAAGGCTACATTACTGTATGTGTGCAGAATAGCATCAGAGGGATAAGTTGCAGAAGGCAGAAGAGGGAAGCACTTATGTGATTGGGACAGTTCAGCGATTTTACATAACACATTTGTTTCCTTCCTTTGAAGTAGTCTAAGGGAACACATATCTTAATATGTAAAATATCAGAACTATCCCTTTACGCTCATGTGATTTTTATGTTGAGACAGAGAAGCTGAGTAAATCACAGTGGGCCAATTAATAGTAGTCATAATTGACATTGGCGCCGTGTCTGTAGGACCCGGGGTCCTGGGGCCCGATGGGGGCGTTCTCGTCATAATGGTGCTGGCGACCTTGGTCTGACGACCGGGCCAGGTCCATCCAGTAGGACAGGTCAGTCTCAAGCCTCTGTGGGATGGATGGACAACAAGAGATTAAACGTTAATGAAATCAAGCTAGAAGACTCGTGAACTTGTTTGAATGAGAGTGAATAGACAAGGTGTTAGAAGAGGTAGTGTGTGACAGCTGAGGTAGTGTGTGACAGAGGTATTTGTGTGACAGCTGCAGTTGGAGAGATCCATCTCAAGGACAACTGGAGATACAATGAAATAATATCATAGCAGATGCTTTGATCCAAAGTGACTTGCAGTACAATGAGTGCATTTTTATATATATATACATATATACACTGCTCAAAAAAATATAGGGAACACTTAAACAACACAATGTAACTCCAAGTCAATCACACTTCTGTGAAATCAAACTGTCCACTTAGGAAGCAACACTGATTGACAATACATTTCACATGCTGTTGTGCAAATGGAATAAACAACAGGTGGAAATTATAGGCAATTAGCAAGACACCCCCAATAAAGGAGTGGTTCTGCAGGTGGTGACCACAGACCACTTCTCAGTTCCTATGCTTCCTGGCTGATGTTTTGGTCACTTTTGAATGCTGGCAGTGCTTTCACTCTAGTGGTAGCATGAGACGGAGTCTACAACCCACACAAGTGGTTCAGGTAGTGCAGCTCATCCAGGATGGCACATCAATGCGAGCTGTGGCAAGAAGGTTTGCTGTGTCTGTCAGCGTAGTGTCCAGAGCATGGAGGCGCTACCAGGAGACAGGCCAGTACATCAGGAGACGTGGAGGAGGCCGTAGGAGGGCAACAACCCAGCAGCAAGGCCGCTACCTCCGCCTTTGTGCAAGGAGGATCAGGAGGAGCACCTTGCTTACAGCCCAACACCGTGCAGGACGTTTGGCATTTGCCAGAAACACCAAGATTGGCAAATTCGCCACTGGCGCCCTGTGCTCTTCACAGATGAAAGCAGGTTCACACTGAGCACATGTGACAGGCGTGACAGAGTCTGGAGACGCCGTGGAGAACGTTCTGCTGCCTGCAACATCCTCCAGCATGACCGGTTTGGCGGTGGGTCAGTCATGATGTGGGGTGGCATTTCTTTGGGGGGCCGCACAGCCCTCCATGTGCTCGCCAGAGGTAGCCTGACTGCCATTAGGTACCGAGATGAGATCCTCAGACCCCTTGTGAGACCATATGCTGGTGCGGTTGGCCCTGGGTTCCTCCTAATGCAAGACAATGCTAGACCTCATGTGGCTGGAGTGTGTCAGCAGTTCCTGCAAGAGGAAGGCATTGATGCTATGGACTGGCCCGCCCGTTCCCCAGACCTGAATCCAATTGAGCACATCTGGGACATCATGTCTCGCTCCATCCACCAAAGCCACGTTGCACCACAGACTGTCCAGGAGTTGGCGGATGCTTTAGTCAAGGTCTGGGAGGAGATCCCTCAGGAGACCATCCGCCACCTCATCAGGAGCATGCCCAGGCGTTGTTGGGAGGTCATACAGGCACGTGGAGGCCACACACACTACTGAGCCTCATTTTGACTTGTTTTAAGGACATTACATCAAAGTTGGATCAGCCTGTAGTGTGGTTTTCCACTTTAATTTTGAGTGTGACTCCAAATCCAGACCTCCATGGGTTGATAAATTTGATTTCCATTGATAATTTTTGTGTGATTTTGTTGTCAGCACATTCAACTATGTAAAGAAAAAAGTATTTTATAAGAATATTTCATTCATTCAGATCTAGGATGTGTTATTTTAGTGTTCCCTTTATTTTTTTGAGCAGTGTATATATATACACTACCGTTCAAAAGTTTGGGATCACTTGGACATATCCTTGTTTTTTAAAGAACAGCACATGTTTTATCCATTAAAATAACATCAAATTGATCAGAAACACAGTGTAGACATTGTTAGTGTTGTAAATGACTATTGTAGCTGGAAACGGCAGATTCTATATGGAATATCTAGGTAGGCGTACAGAGGGCCATTATCAGCAACGATCACTCCTGTGTTCCAATGGCACGCTGTGTTAGACGCCTCACAAGTCCTCAACTGGCAGCTTCATTAAATAGTACTCAACGTCAACAGTGAAGAGGTGACTCCGGGATGCTGGCCTTCTAAGCAGAGTTCCTCTGTGTTCTTTTGCCCATCTTAATCTTTTATTTTTATTGGCCAGTCTGAGATATGGCTTTTTCTTCGCAACTCTGCCTAGAAGGCCAGCATCCCGGAGTCACCTCTTGACGTTGAAACTGGTGTTTTGTGGGTACTATTTAATGAAGCTGCCAGTTGAGGTGTCTGTTTCTCAAACTAGACACTCTAATGTACTTGTCCTCTTGCTCAGTTGTGCACCGGGGCCTCCCACTCTTTCTATTCTGGTTAGAGACAGTTTGCGCTGTTCTGTGAAGGGAGTAGTACACAGCGTTGTACGAGATCTTCAGTTTCTTGGCAATTTCTCGCATGGAATAGCCTTAATTTCTCAGAACAAGAATAGACTGACGAGTTTCAGAAGAAATTACTTTGTTTCTGGCCATTTTGAGCCTGTAATCGAACCCACATATTGCTGATGCTCCAGATACTCAACTAGCCTAAAGAAGGCCAGTTTTATTGCTTCTTTAATCAGAACAACAGTTTTCAGCTGTGCTAACATAATTGCAAAAGGGTTTTCTAATGATTAATTAGCCTTTAAAAATAATAAACTTGGATTAGCTAGCACAACGTGCCATTGGAACACAGGAGTGATCGTTGCTGATAATGGGCCTCTGTACGCCTACTGTATGTAGTAGATATTCCATAAAAAATCTGCCGTTTCCAGCTACAATAGTCATTTACAAAATAACAATGTCTACACTGTATTTATGATCAATTTGATGTTATTTTAATGGACAAAAAAACGTGCTTTTCATTCAAAAACAAGGACATTTCTAAGTGACCCCAAACTTTTGAATGGAAGAGTATATAATGTATGACCCCAGTGGGAAATAAACCTAAAGTAGTGTAAACATGTTTGAATAGATGAGGTTTTGGAAGGGATACTGTGTCTGAGCTGTAGTATTACTGGCGTTAGAGGGCAACCTCACGTTCGTCTTGAATAATTAACTGACACGTTTTCTATTAGGCATTTCTGAAGTCAGGGGGCTTTATGTGGCGAGACGGTTTGGACAGGTCTGCCACTGTTGGACGATGGCCGCAGATGTGAGAATAATATTATGGCCCCTCATCGACTGATGTTGGAGCTGGGATGAACTGACACACACACACACACACAGGGGGCAGCCTGCTGAGCCCGCTAGGAGACAGGTGTCACAGATACCGACATTAACCCAATCACACAGCCTCGCTAACTGTTATAAAAAATATCAACACACACCTTATAATAGAGCTGTCTGGACAGTGGAGAGAGGTTACACACACACACACACACACACACACACACACACACACACACACACACACACACACACACACACACACACACACACACACACACACACACACACACACACACACACACTAATAGAACTGTCTAGACGGCGGAGTGGTTGCGTTGTGTTGCTAAGACATTGCTGTAGACGGGAAGTCATGTCTCTGTACAGCCTGTATGAGACTAAAGCAAACACAAAGACTGACCTTTTCATATGTTCACCTATCATTCCTGTAAATGCCACCATGTGGCTTATACAAGGATGGAAAAATAGGTAGAGTTTCTATAACCATATTAAAGGGAAATAATTCAGATTAGATTAAAGGTACAAGGAACATAACTAGGAACATAATAGGAATGTGCTTGTACTGTGCTGTACATTCTTCCTGTAAGTCAGTTATTTTTAATATCACATGGAATTGTATATTTAAGCAATAAGGCATGAGGGGGTGTGGTATATGGCCAATACACCACGGCTAACGGCTGTTCTTCCGTCGTGCCTGGATACAGCCCTTAGCCGTAGTATATTGGTCAGATACCACAAACAAGCGAGGTGCCTTATTGCTATTATAAACTGGTTACCAACGTAATTAGAGCAGTAAAAATAAATGTTTTGTCATACCCGTGGTATACGGTCTGATATAACACGGCTGTCAGCCAATCAGCATTCAGGGCTCAAACCACCCAGTTTATAATACATGATAGTATATGATGCAGTTGTTGTTAACTAGATCGGATTACTGTAAGGACTGTAGGAATGTTTTACTGACCAATGGGTAAAGCATCTGTGTGTGCAGAGTGCAGTGTATTGTGAAGTGTGCAGTGCACCTACCGCCTCGTCATAGCCCATGTGCATAAACTGCATGATCCATTGCTGCACATCTGGCCTGCTGCGGTCCCAGATGTTCCTCTTGGGCCTCCGTAGGGAGGTCAGGAACTCTTTGGCCTTGGAGGGGGTCACCGCCACCCCCACAGGCTTCATACCTCCGCCCACTAAGGAAATACAGGTAGGAGAGGTTAAGGGACAAGTTGCGGATGTAGAGCAGTCAATAAGCACACCTGTTTGCCTACAGCAGGGTCGGAGGCAGGGGAAGTGTGTAGGGAGCAGGGGAGCTGTCAGTGACTGAGAGATTGAGTGGTTCTGACCGACCAGCAGCAGCCAGGGCAGACAGGAGAGGAGCCTAAGGCTGCATCAGCGACACTCTATAAATATCAACGGGTGTTTTTAGATTATTAATAAGACTCATAAAGCCATCATCATCTGAAACTGTCACTTATCAATCCAGGCACTCGTCCCACAGAGGACTGCGTGTGTTGCGTGCCATGGAGGTCTGTCTGAACTTGGCAGGGCTATTCCAAGCTAGACAAGTGTGAAAAGTTTACCGCCTGAGGTGGATTTGTCGATAAAGTTTTTTATTTTTTATTTTTATTTATTTTTATTTAACCTTTATTTAACTAAGCAAGTGAAAGGTGAATTGTTTTCCTGACATGTATGACGCAGACATGTGGATGTAGTGTGGCTCAGTGGTCAGTGTGTGTGTCGTCTCAGCTGTGAGATGTGTCTAATGAAAAACAGCCATAATCCATATTACCATCTCTTTTCTTCAGTAGTCTGTGGAGCTTGCTCTCCGCTGTGCCATCTGTTGGAGACGCACAGACAAAAGAGGTTAAATAAAGACAAATCGGGTATATTGTACTTGGTCTAAACATCACATCAGTTTGTATCAACTGTGATATCATTATTATGAAAGACGTACACTGAGTGCACCCCCTTTTGCCCTCAGAACAGCCTCAATTCGTCTGAGCATGGACTCTACAAGATGCTGGCCCATGTTGACTCCTGTGCTCTTCACGGTTGTGTCAAGTTGGCTGGATGTTTTTGGGTGGTGGACCATTCTAGATACACACGGGAAACTGCTGTGTGGGAAAAACCCAGCAGCGTTGCAGTTCTTGACACACTCGCCTGGCACCTACTACCATACCCTGTTCAAAGGCACTTCAATCTTTTGTCTTGCCCATTCACCCTCTGAATGGCACACATACACAATCCATGTCTCAGTTGTCTCAAGGCTTAAAAAACCTTCTTTAACAGTTCTCCTCCCCTTCATCTACACTGATTGAAGTGGATTTAACAAGTGACACCAATACGGGATTATGGCTTTCATCTGGATTCACCTGGTCAGTCTACTCTATGTCATGGAAAGAGCAGGTGTTCCTAATGTTTTGTACACTCAGTGTATATTATTATTATGCCCTATGACAGAGAGAAAGTTCATGTAAAGAGTATCTAAGAAATCTAACACTGAAGCAGCTCTGTTTTATAACATTTACGTGTTACAATTCTCCTATCAAGACATCAAACCTATGCAGTATATAGAAACCTTTAGTATATATATATACATGTATATAAAAAGGTTTTATCCCTCCCTTCAAAGCCATTCACCACACAAATACTTGAAAAACACTCCAGTTATCAAAGTACTACCAAAGCAACCCAAACAACACGTTAGAAGGTCCGTTGAGGAACAATGGAATTCTGGCACTGGTATTTCTATTTTTCAACCAGTGCTATGCAAGATGAACACAAACCGCAAGCTTCTAAAACAAATTAACAGCTCAGGCTCCGCGCTTCACAGCTCTGTATGGGGTTTGATGACAGCCGTTCTGAACTTGAGCACCGCGAGTGACAAGAAGTTACCCCCATCCTTCCTGGGAATTGGGCAACTCTAGCACCTTTTTGGTTGTCTGAGTGGGGGAAATAAATGATGAGGACTCTATGTAATTTTGAAAGGTGAGACGTTGAGGATTATAATAAATGCCGCTTTGATGTCAAACAAGCAAGTCAAACATCTGTGAGTCCAAATGTGCACTTCACATCTCCAAATCATAAAACTCTTGCCATATGCGATGTCAACGTTTATGATCACTATGTTTGATGTACAGTTATAAGATGGCATATCATCATACCCTGGGTTGTCCTGAACAGAATGAGCCTGTTAGAGTAATTTTGAAGAACACTCCTTTCAATGCGCACCACAATTCTGCTTCTCTGAATTGCCTTGCGAAAGCCTAACACTGTAAGATCATATTTTATAATGTTGGCAATAGAACACACTTTTAAATCATGCCCACCTGACCTAGGTTGAGATTTAGAATGGACCGTTTTTGGATTGCGTAAACAACAACAGTAATTGTGTGATGGCGGGGATGCAGGGTTGTGTTCCAAACAAAACAACTACGACTGTGCTTGCTGTAGTTCCTCAATGGCACAGCTAGGAGAGCAATTTTTTTTAAATAAAAACATATAATTGTAGACTCTTCTTTGAGTCATAAAAGTGCATTGAAATGACTTCGGATCGGTGCACACTTTGGAGAGGTGTGTGACCACTTGGAGACACCAGTTAGACCTCTCACTCAAACCATTCAAATGTTTTTGTCTTATGTTGCACCTACCCCACATTCTCCAGAAATATTATCATCATGTTACAGAACATATCCAGAGTATTTTCGGATTTCGTTTTCAACAAATATGGGGAAAAGCACAGTAAAATGGACATAAAATCAACAGTGTAATGTTTGGATTCAGTCTTGTGTCAGGTGTGCCCAACTTTGGTCTAATCATGTACCCGTTATCTCCAAACTGTTCCAATTCAATTGTTACCATGGTTATGCATATGCTTTTCATATTTATTCTCTAAGAAACATTTCAATGTAGCCCTATCCATATAAGCCCATTCCCACAAGTGTAAAGGGTAATGGACGTGTTGTATCAATGTAGTTCTTTAAATGCAGTGGGGTCTGGTTTTATATTAGATGGCCGGTTAGAGAAGTAGTGAGACCTTCCTCCTCTAGCTAGCAGACAGTAGACGGTAGGAGGGTGATATTCACGGACAAACAATGTGACACGAGGGTGTGAAATCCTCCCTCCAGGAGCTGTGGTCTGGTTTGACCTCCTTTTGTCCTCCACACACAAATACTTCAATCCATCTCTCTCTCCCCACTTTTTTTTTACTCTCCCTCCCTCTTGCTATTCTCTTGGTTTACCTCTCCTTTTTTCTCCCTCTCTCTCTCTTTTAGCCATTATTCTTTCTCCCGGTGAGCTTCAAAAATCAAAGCTTCCTACAGAGCATCCAAGATGGTGGCTACAAGGCGGATAGAATAGCCACTGAACTCTTTCAAAATCAGATGTCACACTTGTCCTTAAGAGGAAGAAGAAATCCTGTCTCGGCCGATCTCAGCAATTTCGAAAAAAGAGTGAGATGGGGAAAATATATCGAGGCAGGCGTGCAGGCACCCTTTTCCGAATCTCTATTCTACATAACAATTTTGTCACGTGGCAACATACTATGACATTTGAATGCATCAACCTGCGAATTTACAGTATTCATGTGATGGGTCATTGAGTACACTCAATCACAAATGTACAATATGAATGTGAGAGTGACGGAAGGGTTTTACCTGAGTGAGCGCAGTAGGAGAGGAAGGCAGTTAGCAGTAGAACCTGCAGACAGAGGTTGTGGAAAGCCATGGTCTCCGTCTCAGTCCCAGATGTCTCTCTGAGTCTCGGGAAGCAGTGGGCAGAAGAAGCGGGAAGAGAAGCAGAAGCAGTGGAAGCAGGAGTCTCCCCACAGGCCCAGAGAACAAACATTCCTCCCTGGTGGAAAACCTGCTTGTGCCGGTTCAGGAATGTCGTAAAAGGAAGACCCAGCCAAACAGAAGCACTCTGTCATTCTCTCTCGTTTAATGTGTGGGTGATATGTTTGTTGGATGGGTAATGCTTTATTTGGATAGTCCATCTGTAGACGCTCTACAGACGGTCTACAAGCTATCAGTAACACTTCAACTAACTATCTACTAACCACAACCTTATCCTAGCCCTAAACTTAACACTTATCCTAGCCCTAAACTTAACACTTACCCTAACCGTAACCTTAACCTTTACCCTAACCCTTATTCTAAACCTAGCCCTAACCATATGAAGCATTTGCTAATCAACAGATAGTTTGTTGATAGTGTGTTTAGGGCTCCCGAGTGGCACAGCTATCTAAGGCACTGCATGTCAATGCTAGAGGTGTCACTACAGACCCTGGTTCGATTCCAGGCTGTATCACAACAGGCCGGGATTGGGAGACCCATAGGGCGGCACACAATTGGTCCAGTGTTGTCCGGGTTAGGGTTTGGCCGGGAAAGGCTGCTACATCTAGAGTAGTGTCCGTCTAAGATATTGTGCTTTCTCTTACTGAGATAATTTGATGTTTTTCTGTCAAACACAGAAAGTGGAAATTGTTACTGTCAAACAACTGTCAAGCCTGATCAATGATGTCATAGAAACACAGAAGAATTTCCTCAAAGACAACACAGAAAACCTCCATATCATATTTCCTCCACACAGTCAGCAGTAAATGAAAGTTTTCCTGTGTGCTTTTTTCAGACCAAGTAGTAACTTAACAAATAGCATCATGATGCTGCAATCAACAAATCTGGGACCATATTTATGGAACACCGCTCAAGGAAGTTTTCCCCTGGGGCATGTTTCCATGCAGAAAGAGCAAAATATCTCAAGGGAAGGACAGATGTTTCTGAACATGAAAAAACACATCCCCCACAGAGAATTTTTTTTTAAATTTAATTTCCTTACTTAACTTTGAAGTTTGTCGAAGCCCCAAGATCATGGAGACTAGTCCTCTCTACACAGGTAGGGGGCAGTACATGTCATTTTAAATTGTTCCAATTCTGCACCCTTTTCCAAGTACCAGTCAAAAGTTGACACACCTACTCATTCAAGGGTTTTTCTTTATTTGTACTATTTTCTATATTGTGGAATAATAGTGAAGACATCAAAACTATGAAATAACACATATGGAAACACGTAGTAAAGTGTTAAACAAATCTAAACATATTTTATATTTGAGATTATTCAAAGTAGCCACCCTTTGCCTCGATGACAGCTTTGCACACTCTTGGCATTCTCTCAACCATCTTCATGAGGTAGTCACCTGGAATGCATTTCAATTAACAGGTGTACCTTGTTAAAAGTTAATTTGTGGAATTTCTTTCCTTCTTAATGTGTTTGAGCCAATCAGTTGTGTTGTGACAAAGTAGGGGTGGTATACAGAAGATAGCCCTATTTGGTAAAAGACCAAGTCCATATTATGGCAAGAACAGCTCGAATAAGCGAAAAGAAACGACAGTCCATGGTTACTTTAAGACATGAAGGTCAGTCAATACAGAAAAGGTCAAGTACTTTGAAAGTTTCTTCAAGTGCTGTCGCAAAAACGCTGTGATGAAACTGGCTCTTATGAGGACCGCCACAGGAAAGGAAGACCCAGAGTTACCTCTGCTGCAGAGGATAAGTTACCAGCCTCAGATTGCAGCCCAAATAAATGCTTCACATAGTTCAAGTAACAGACCAGTGGCGATCCGTCATTCAGGGCAGGTGGGGCAGAGCCCTACCTGTTTTGAGCCCCACATTTTTAGGCTTGCCTGTTTTGCTTGTTATTTTGGCATTAATATGTGTCACATATCAGTTTGCAAACAATATTACAAAAAACAATTTATTTAAAGCTGCATAAATAAAGCCACATCTGGGGTGGCAGGTAGCCTAGTGGTTAGAGCATTGGTGCCTGTAACTGAATGGTTGCTGGATCAAATCTCTGAGCTGACAAAAATCTGTCCATCTGCCCCTGAACAAGGCAGATAACCCGGTAGGCCGTCATTGTAAATAAGAATTTGTTCTTAACTGACTTGTCTGGTTACATTTTTTTTTTTTTATACAAACATTATCTATTTTTTGCTTTCTTGAGTAAGGCAGCTCCAAAATGCAGGTGTTTCAGCCTAAGTCAGTGCTTTCTGTGGTGGTGGGGCAAGCCAGCAGAAAATACAGAGCGTTGCGCCTGATTGGCTCAGTTTTCTTTCACTCATGGGACAGTACGTCACCCCCAAGTCTAAGGTTAGAGCTCAAAAAATGTTTCCCCTTGGGTTTTGCCATAGAGTTATATTAGAAGTGCCAATCCAAGAAGGCTCAAGGTCACCAAAGCCCCTTATACCACCCACCACTGCGACCTGTATGCTCTAGTCGGCTGGCCCTCGCTACATATTCGTCGCCAGACCTACTGGCTCCAGGTCATCAATAAGTCTATGCTAGGTAAAGCTCCGCCTTATCTCAGCTCACTGGTCACATTAACAACAACCTCCCGTAGCACGCGCTCCAGCAGGTATATCTCACTGGTCATCCCCAAAGCCAACACCTGCTTTGGCCGCCTTTCCTTACAGTTCTCTGCTGCCAATGACTGGAACGAATTGCAAAAATCGCTGAAGCTGGAGACTTATATCTCCCTCACTAACTTTAAACATCAGCTATCTGAGCAGCTAACCGATCGCTGCAGCTGTACATATCCCATCTGTAAATCTACACCCAATCTACCTAACTCATCCCCATATTGTTTTTATTTACATTTCTGCTCTTTTGCACACCAGTATTTCCACTTGCACATCATCTGCTCATTTATCACTCCATTGTTAATTTACTAAATTGTAATTGCTTCGCTACTATGGTCTATTTATTGCCTTATCTCCTCACGCCATTTGTACACACTGTATATAGACTTTCTTTTTTTTCTCTTGTATTATTGACTGTACGCTTGTTTATTCCATGTGTAACTCTGTGTTGTTGTTTGTGTCGCACTGCTTTGCTTTATCTTGGCCAGGTCGCAGTTGTAAATGAGAACTTGTTCTCAACTAGCCTACCAGGTTAAATAAAGGTGAAAAAAAAAAGAAAGGTCATTGGCCACAGATAAAATGACGTCAAATCACGTTATATGTACAGTAGCTTTGATTGGACTGATCATGTCCACATCTTACTTTCAAAGTCTTAGCTTACAGTCATCATCATAAATCAAGTCAATCACTAGCACATCCTTTTCAATCCTTGTCATATGAAGAGAAATAATGAAGAGAAATTATAGATAAAACGTATCGGTGTTCATCGGCCATTGGACATAAAGACTGAGTCATTTGGATGGAATCAGTGGCTAACTGCAAGTAGTGCAAAGCCATTAGTAACAGTAGCCTGCTATTCAATGGAGTGGCTGTGTGTTTTTTCCCCAGAGTTCCCACCAGAGAATGCCAGACTTTGATGACAAAGTTGGATGACAAAACCGCCGCGCCACCTTCATGTTTAAGTGAGCACATCACAAGCCAAGGTGAGTCGAAAAAATGTATTGTATGCTGCTGCATAAATGATGTAATTTGCAAGGGAGATATATATGCTGTAGCTAAGAAAGTATGCTGTGTAGTAAGTTGTTTGTAGCCCATGTGCCTCACCCTAATCATTTGGTCTATTTTCACCTCTTAATTTCGCCTAACGTTACTGTTCTGACTCGGTGGTGCTGCACATGGAGCCTATAACCTGTTTTAGAGAAATGTCATCATCTAATATTGTAAGAGGTTTCAATGTCTGCTTACAGTATATGCCCCCTTTATCTGACTTGGTGTACAGGGAGAATACTGTAAGAGCGGCCCATGTTCTGCATTCTGTCGCTGTACATTTCAAAAGTGCTGAACATATAGTTATATTGACTTCGTCCGTCGTCGTCGCTCGCTCATTAACGTCTTAATCGAAATTACGGAATGCCTCTTATCCGCTCATTGTTCCCTTAAGCCATAGTTTGTACATCTCAATTGTCAGTAGAAACCACATTTGTTTAAGCAAGTCAGCCGTATTAGCTATGTTTTTTTAAAGGCAGTAAACGAGACTGAATTAATTGTTTTGCTGCCAGACAAGGCTCCGCTGGTAGCCAGATGTAGCGGTGGTAAGGATTCACTCCATGCTGCTGAAAAGAAAGCTCTGCTGTTGGGACAACTTTAACAGTTTGTGGGCACCGCTTGTCGCCGTTATAGTGCAATTAATGTATTGTTTAGTGTTGTATTGTTTAGTGTTGTGTAGTGTCTTTGCTGGCATGAATCAAAAAAATGTACATGCTAAAATCGCCACTGTAAACAGACACATCTCAACATCAACTGTTCAGAGGAGACTGCGTGAATCAGAGGCCTTCATGGTCGAATTTCTGTGAAGAAACCACTACTAAAGGACACCAATAAGAAGAAGAGACTTGCTTGGGCCAAGAAACACAAGCAATGGACATTAGACCGGTGGAAATCTGTCCTTTGGTCTGATGAGTCCAAATTTGAGATTTTTGGTTCCAACCGCCGTGTCTTTGTGAGACGCAGAGTAGGTGAACAGATGACCTCCGCATGTGTGATTCCCACCGTGAAGCATGGAGGAGGTGGTGTGATGGTGCTTTTCTGGTGACACTGTCAGTGATTTATTTAGAATTCAAGGCACACTTAACCAGCATGGCTGCCACAGCATTCTGCAGCGATACGCCATCCCATCTGGATTGCGCTTAGTGGGACTATCATTTGTTTTTCAACAGCACAATGACCCAAAACACACCTCCAGTCTGTGTAAGGGCTATTTGACCAAGGAGATTGATGGTGCTGCATCAGATGACCTGGCCTCCAGACCTCACCCGACCTCAACCCAATTGAGATGGTTTGGGATGAGTTGGACCGCAGAGTGAAGGAAAGAGCAGACAACAATTGCTCAGCATATGTGGGAACTCCTTCAAGACTGTTGGAAAAGCATTCCTCGTGAAGCTGGTTGAGAGAATGCCAAGAGTTTAGTTGATTACTACATGATTCCATATGTGTTATTTCATAGTTTTGATGTCTTCACGATTATTCTACAATGTAGAACATAGTAAAAATATAGAAAACCCCTTGAATGATTAGGTGTGTCCAAACTTTTGAATAGTACTGTAAATATTTCCCTACTTTTGACCAGGTCCCATGGGACAATAAAGGGAATACGGTGCCATTTGAGACACACCCTCAGGAATCTCCCAAAACATGACGGTCAACCAAGATGGACACCACCATGTTGAAGACATACTGCAACCTCGTACCTTGTCTGCTCTCTGCTGAGGGTAGGAGAGCTGTTAAAGTCATTATAAGTGAAATCAGTAATTGGATATATTACCAATCAGTTCTCTTTCTCTTCAGTGCTGATGGGGACAGGAGGCAAGGCAACAATGTGCTCTCTTATTTGTTGTGTTGAATACCTCATTGATCCTCTCTGCAGGTTGCAAATCAAGGAATGCTGTGTTTGTTAGTGTGGCATTGTGAAAATGTGTTATTGTCTATTCCAGATTATGGACAGACCATTTTTGTCCTTGTACCTAGGTGACATGGAACAGCTACTGGTCTATTTCTTATTGTGGTGTACAGACAGTATATCAAGAGTAAATAAAAAACACAGGACAACTTAAAAACAGAACAAGACTCACCTCTAAGCCTGTTGTCTGTCTCAATCCCAATATTTATTTATATATCCTATTAAATTGTTCACAAGAACAAAATCCCCTCCAGCAAAGCGTATGACTACAATATATACCATATGTTTGTAATACAGACTAATTGGCTACCAGGCTGTTGTTGGTAAATATATATCATTGTCTACGGGATCAAATATTTGTCTTTACCTTGTTAGTAAAGTAGATCTAATACATTTACCAACGCAAGCATTAGATCACATTCCATTGTTTACTAGGGCAAGATGAAATGAATGAAAGTATTTCCCTGCGCTTCAAAGCAAGCCATCCTTGAGCGGGCGATGTTCAGTTAATGGTAGATTAGGCTTTCAGGGAGCCACTGCTTCACCAACTGACAGGACTGTATGGCAAACATCTGTCAGCGTGCAGACTGACTCCTCCTTAAGAGTCAAGACACACGGAGAGAACTCAGCTGCTGTGGCTTGCATGGGAGTCACACGACAGACCCCTCTGTCTGCAAGGCACATACACGCAGGGGAGATTCCCCTTGTGATTAGCATGTGATAATCTGTGAATAGCATTATAAACTGGGATGGAACACACCTTAACCTTGGGGTTTGAATAGTTTGCCTGGCATGTACCCTGAGAGTGAAAGGATCAGTCTGCATTCCTGACTGTGCGCCTGCGAGAGGAACACCTGCACTCAGCGCAGGCCTGGTCTTTGCTGTGAAACAGGGTTCAAAGAGAAGTCAGAGGGATGGGCGAAAACCTCTCTCTCTCTCTCTCTCTCTCTCTCTCTCTCTCTGGGAATAACTAACACTTAAACTGGGTAGATTCTGAGAAATAGGAGAAAGGTCATGAGATTTGTACATAACACACAGCATCTCAATGCTCCTTTGGTGTGTGATTTCTTAGAACTGGCAGCCGTAGATAAGTGCTTAGGTGTACTGTGCATCTATGAGGATGATACACACGCTACACCATCTTAACCTGACACCATCTCTACATCCACCTATCCTATCCCCTCCGTCCATCTGTTACCATGGCAACTGGGGGAGGGCTTCTTCTTTAAAGTGTGTGTTAACGGTAAATTTTCCCCCCATGTTGCGTGATCACCCCGCACGCCACTACACAGCATGCCCTATGCCCTGCCACCACAGGCCACTATACAGCATGCCCTATTCCCTGCCACCACAGGCCACTACACAGCATGCCCTATGCCCTACACCACAGGCCACTACACAGCATGCCCTATTCCCTGCTCCACAGGCCACTACACAGCATGCCCTATTCCCTACACCACAGGCCACTACACAGCATGCCCTATTCCCTGCCACCACAGGCCACTACACAGCATGCCCTATGCCCTGCACCACAGGCCACTACACAGCATGCCCTATTCCCTGCACCACAGGCCACTACACAGCATGCCCTATTCCCTGCCACCACAGGCCACTACACAGCATGCCCTATGCCCTGCACCACAGGCCACTACACAGCATGCCCTATTCCCTGCCACCACAGGCCACTACACAGCATGCCCTATGCCCTGCACCACAGGCCACTATACAGCATGCCCTATTCCCTGCCACCACAGGCCACTACACAGCATGCCCTATGCCCTACACCACAGGCCACTACACAGTATGCCCTATGCCCTGCACCACACAGTATGCCCTATTCCCTGCCACCACAGGCCACTATACAGCATGCCCTATTCCCTGCACCACAGGCCACTACACAGCATGCCCTATTCCCTGCACCACAGGCCACTACACAGCATGCCCTATGCCCTGCACCACACAGTATGCCCTATTCCCTGCCACCACAGGCCACTATACAGCATGCCCTATTCCCTGCACCACAGGCCACTACACAGCATGCCCTATTCCCTGCTCCACAGGCCACTACACAGCATGCCCTATGCCCTACACCACAGGCCACTACACAGCATGCCCTATTCCCTGCTCCACAGGCCACTACACAGCATGCCCTATTCCCTACACCACAGGCCACTACACAGCATGCCCTATTCCCTGCCACCACAGGCCACTACACAGCATGCCCTATGCCCTGCACCACAGGCCACTACACAGCATGCCCTATTCCCTGCACCACAGGC
The DNA here is from genome assembly GCF_016432855.1 of Salvelinus namaycush. Taxonomy (NCBI): domain Eukaryota; kingdom Metazoa; phylum Chordata; class Actinopteri; order Salmoniformes; family Salmonidae; genus Salvelinus; species Salvelinus namaycush. Next base: position 44,528,616 of record NC_052313.1, on the reverse strand, counting down.
CACTACACAGCATGCCCTATTCCCTGCCACCACAGGCCACTACACAGCATGCCCTATGCCCTGCACCACAGGCCACTACACAGCATGCCCTATTCCCTGCCACCACAGGCCACTACACAGCATGCCCTATGCCCTGCACCACAGGCCACTACACAGTATGCCCTATGCCCTGCACCACACAGTATGCCCTATTCCCTGCCACCACAGGACACTATACAGCATGCCCTATGCCCTACACCACAGGCCACTACACAGTATGCCCTATGCCCTGCACCACACAGTATGCCCTATTCCCTGCCACCACAGGCCACTACACAGCATGCCCTATGCCCTACACCACACGCCACTACACAGCATGCCCTATGCCCTGCACCACACAGTATGCCCTATGCCCTACACCACAGGCCACTACACAGTATGCCCTATGCTCTGCACCACACGCCACTACACAGCATGCCCTATGCCCTGCACCACACAGTATGCCCTATGCCCTACACCACAGGCCACTACACAGTATGCCCTATTCCCTGCCACCACAGGCCACTACACAGCATGCCCTATACCACAGGCCACTACACAGCATGCCCTATACCACAGGCCACTACACAGTATGCCCTATGCACTACACCACAGGCCACTACACAGTATGCCCTATGCTCTGCACCACACGCCACTACACAGTATGCCCTATTCCCTGCCACCACAGGCCACTACACAGTATGCCCTATGCTCTGCACCACACGCCACTACACAGTATGCCCTATGCACTACACCACAGGCCACTACACAGTATGCCCTATGCCCTACACCACACACCACTACACAGTATGCCCTATTCCCTGACACCACAGGCCACTACACAGTATGCCCTATTCCCTGCCACCACAGGCCACTACACAGTATGCCCTATTCCCTGCCACCACAGGCCACTACACAGCATGCCCTATGCCCTACACCACAGGCCACTACACAGCATGCCCTATGCCCTACACCACAGGCCACTACAGTATGCCCTATGCCCTACACCACACACCACTACACAGTATGCCCTATTCCCTGCCACCACAGGCCACTACACAGCATGCCCTATGCCCTACACCACAGGCCACTACACAGTATGCCCTATGCCCTACACCACACACCACTACACAGTATGCCCTATGCCCTACACAGTATGCCCTATGCCCTACACCACACACCACTACACAGTATGCCCTATTCCCTGCCACCACAGGCCACTACACAGCATGCCCTATGCCCTACACCACAGGCCACTACACAGTATGCCCTATGCCCTACACCACTACACAGTATGCCCTATGCCCTACCACTGCTACACGGCATGTCATATTCACTGCCTCTCTCTGATCTCTCTCTGATCTCTCTCTGATCTCTCTCAGCCAGCATGACATGCAGTTGCTGCCTGCCAGGGGAAAGATCACACAGATATGAAGAGGAACATTTTTTATTATTGGAGAAGTCAAACACGTCCACATCACTTCTCTTTGAATCACTCAATAGTAAGTTACAGACATCTCTGGTATGTGGATTTGCATAGGGTTGATTACACGGATTAAGCCTAGTAAGCAAGTTATCCTTAGTGCAAGAATAAACAAAATCTGTGTTCAGGAAACTAGACCCGAGTAGTAGGTATAAGCGAGCCAGGATTCTGACAAACATGTTGATAGCTTCTGCACGACTGTACTTTTCCATGAATCAATTGTTTAACAACTTTAACTTGTGCACCAAGCACATCTTTTGGGAGGAGAGCTTTGCATGCGACGGCTGCTCCAGACAAGTTTAAAGAAACAGACTATTCACAAGGAGTAAAGCTCCAGGGCCCCGGGAGTTTAATTGGGTGGTAGAAAGGCGGTTTCACACACAGAATGCATACAGATGTATTGTTCACGGACACAAAACAAGGCAAAGTCAAGTGTATGAGAGACCTGTGATCTGGTGTCAACCTGTGTTCTCTGTCTATCACACGTACAGTACTGAGCATCACACATTTACATTTAAGTCATTTAGCAGACGCTCTTATCCAGAGCGACTTACAAATTGGAAAGTTCATACATATTCATCCTGGTCCCCCCCGTGGGAATTGAACCCTGGTCCCCCCGTGGGAATTGAACCCACAACCCTGGCGTTGCAAGCGCCATGCTCTACCAACTGAGCCACACGGGACGACCTCCATGCAGAGGTGCGCGTCAATATATGTCTTTTCCAGGGTCCTCTGAGGACGTAGAGTAGGCCTCTATATACAATTTACACTACTTGCATGCAGTAGAGTGATGTTGGTTCTAGTTCTGGTCCCGTAATCATAAAGAGTCTCAGAGTAGGAGTGCTGATCTAGGATCAGTTTTTAATTTTAGGTCACAATTCATTAGATTACATGGACAGGGGGGCCTGATCCTAGATCAGCATTCCTACTCTGATCTAGGCTCAGGTTCCCCCTGTCCATATACTCTTATTCTTTTGGATCTAAAAAAAGGCTAAACTGATCCTACACCAGTTTTTATATACGTTGTTGTTGTTGTTGGGGTTCTGGTTCCTCACTCCTCGTCAGGGTCGGACAGCTCATAGCCCAGGCGGCTGGCGGAGGGGAAGTGAGCCCAGAAGGTTCTGGACAGGTCTTCAATCTTCTCATAACCAGCATGCTCGCCCAGAGCCTCCACCCAGCCGAAGAAGTCAGAGGAGGTCAGAGCCCAGTTGGGCATCCTGCGCTTCTCACGCCCCTCATCTGGTGCTGGAAAACCAATGAGAGCACGAGAAGAGGACGTCAAAAGGGAACCAATCAGAGTGAATGATACTGCACTTCACTAAGACTGGACACATGACACAACTTGACATGGATTGATAGCTGTTTACGACATACATTATCTTCAGTGTAATACACAATCAATACACAATCTGTATTCATTGATTATACATGTGTGTTTGTGACATTGATAGAACCGCCGTACGGAACCTTTGCTAAAGGGCAGTCTGCCTCACCAATGAGAAAATCTACACTGCAATTTTCCCACTTCCCAGCTTCTCTGCTACACCAACCATAACAGCTTCGTTCATTTCTCAGTGTTTACCTCTCTGTCACCCCTTCACTACAACCTGAGCTTAAGCCGCATTCCTTTAACCAAAGTCAATAAAATACCTTGTAAAAAACGGCTTGTCTTCGAATTGAAACCAAAGCCCCCGTTGAGCATCTCAGGCTTATGGTTGATTAAAGACCAGTCTGGAGCGAGGGGCTCCGGACGTCCCCTAGGCCCAGAGATAGGCCTCCCACTGTGGGGTGGTGGGAGAGAGGGCCAGGTCCACGCTGGGAAAGCAGGCTAGGACAACAACACTCCACAGCTCCTCAACTCAAACATAACAACGGTGTGAGTGAGAGACTATAGGAATATGATGATAACTGAACACCACCATGTAGTGTGGAGGCACCAAGGAAGTCTTCTCTTACATCTGTCCCTCTGACCTCTCTCCTTGTCTCTTGCTGTGTGTGTACATACATTGAATGTACAAAACATTAAGAACACCTTCCTAATATTGACTTGCACCCCCCACCATCCTTTTGCCCTCAGAACAGCCTCAATTCGTCCGGGAATGGACTCTACACGGTGTTCCATCAGGGATGCTGGCCCATGTTGACTCCAATGATTCCCACAGTTGTGTCAAGGTGGCTGGATGTCCTTTGAGGGGTGAACGATTCTTAATACACACGCGAAACTGTTGAGCGTGAAAAACCCAGCAGCGTGGAAGTTCTTGACCAACTAAAACCGGTGCACCTGACACCTACTACCATATCCTTTTGTCTTTCCCATTCACCCTTTGCATGGCACACATACACAATCCATCTATCTCTCAATTGTCTCAAGACTTCTTTAGCGTGTCTCCTCCCCTTCTTCTACGCTGATTTAACACGTGACATCAATAAGGGATCATAGCTTTCACCTGGATTCACCTGGTTAGTCTGTCATGAAAAGAGCAGGTGTTCTTAATGTTTTGTTCTCTCAGTGTATGTCTTCAAGCTATAGTTGCACAACTAAAAATATTGAAATCAACATTGCTAGGGCTGGTTTGATTGAATCCAACCCCATCTTGGTAACCCCTGGTTACCCAGTCTCCCACACTCACATTTGCCTTCTTCTCCTGCTGTTTCCTCAGCCCCCGCGTTAAAAGGAGAAAAGACAAGAATTATTCAGACTGAAGGCACCCTATGGGTCTTCATGGTGACTCACACAGCCCTGTTGATGGGTGACTTGTGACAAAACAGAGATAAAGTGAATTAGTCTAGTTAGTGTTCTCAGTATTAAAGTGGTTTTTATTGTACCAATCTCTCTTTCTCACTAGGATTGAGGAGTGCTTTAAAAAAAATCTCTGTCTATCTCTGTCAGAAACATGTGTGACTGTAAACAATGTAAAGAGATATGTTGAGTACTAAACTTCATATTTGGTGCATCGAGACAGAACCCAGTAAAAACACTACAATCAATACCTGTCTTATGTGTTGCTGTTGACTGTACTGGCTGTTGAAATGTCAGAAGGTTACATTTCTAGTGAACTAATGGACAACATTCCCGCAGGGGAAACAAACTGACTGTCTGGCTGCATCTCCAAGGTAATTAGTTCCAGTTGACGGTTTCTGAGAGTTGCTCCAGACTGGAGTAAGAGACAACAGCAGGCCAATAACAGTCTCATTCAGATGTAACATTCAACATCTCAATAGTGGAGGATTCCGCTCTCCTTCTCCTCTTATCCATCTACAGCACAAAGAGCCGAGAACCCAGTAGAGAGGGAGTGAACTTTACTCTTTTCTCAGTTCTTTCACATCAGCCCACAGAGATATTGGAGAGATGAATTGAAGAGAGGAGGCCGCTGCCACTTCAGACTTGAGTTTCATCCAAGTACACCTCACAATCCAATACTACCCTTATGCGCAAAATAGGTTAAAATGACGTTGAAGAGATGTCTTGTGCTCACCGGGACCTTTTGGATGCCTTCCGTTATCACTGATGAAAATGACACAGTGCTCGGAGGCTCTCACCTCTGTGGAGCGCTAACAGGCTGACTTACCTATTAGAGAGAGGAGAGCCAGCAGGACGACCCAGAGCAGCATTGAGACAAAGACGAGGCATGGTTTTGCACTGCGGTAGGCCGCACGAAGACAGAAACACCACCACAAACTGTGAGAAATTGTCACAGCGTTTACCCCTACAGAGTTTAGCTTGTTCTGTAACATCTTAAGGTTTCTCTTGGGGAGAAGAATTGTGTCAGAGAACAGAAGAACACAGCAAAGACGGTTTGAATCAGGTAAGAAGACTAAGAGCCACATTTAACATTTGAAGGTGCATTTCGGGTTTTGCAGCAGGTGCAATGTTGCCATTTCCCCCAGTAACAAGATAAATCACCCAAAAACAAAATCAATAAGCAATCTTCATTTACACTGATACAGGTACCTGGTGCTGGATCCGGGCTCTTGGTCCTCTTGCTCTGGGCGTGTGTGTATGTCCAGATATACCCAGACCCTGGATGAGAGGACAGATACAGTAAACAGAGCTGTCCAGGATATGTTGGTCCTTCACACTTCAGATCCACATGCCATACCTTACCTCTGAACCAACCGTCCTCTCTTTCCTACCCGGTCTCCACTTCTCACACCTGAAGCAGGCATGTCAACGGACTGAAAGGCTTCCTTTGTGGACGAAGGGGAGACGGAGGAGAAGAGGGAGCAGGGGAATGTTAACACTCTTACCCCTCACCAACTGGGTCCGATGCAGACAAATTGTACCTGTCTAGATAACTTACAATTGCTTATGTTCCCGAGCATGACAATCATGTACTGTTGCAGAAAATAGTACGAAAAAAAACGTTCGATCAATACCTGCACATCTTGAAAGTGGCAAAAGCTCATAACCTACATTGATTTTGTAACCCCCATAAAGAAAATGTATGCATGTGTGACGTCGGATAAAAGCGTCTGCTAAATGGCATACATTATATTATTAGAAAAGACAAACTATACAAACACTACATGGTCTTTCACATACTGTAACTGAGCCAAGGATTGCGTTCTCTCTTGGCTCCCCTTCTACACTCTCAACCACAGACGACCACAATGGAGGCCTCAAATACAGTCCACATTTACCTCTGTTTGTTCCTGAGGAGTTGTACAGGAGCATTACGTCCCGGCAACACCTGTCTTGGATCTGGCTAGCTATATCTACACTCATTTATCTCTAGGAAAGAGACAACATGGCTACCATGGGTTAGGCTGTAAGGTATCAGAAGCAGTGTCTGCTTCCCAAATGACATCCTATTACCTAAATAGTCCACTACTTTTGACCAGGGCCCATAAGGTGCCATTTGGGACAAACCATATTTGGAGACAAACCAGATCTCGTCATGCCGTATCAGGATTAAGGAGAGGCATTCCAAACGTTCTGATAAGACGTAAAGGAAGCAAGAACTTTTGTGGTTACCTAAGCACTTGCATCAGGATGGGTCTTCAGGTCCTGAAATGATGAAATCCTACCTGCAGTAACATTGCCATCTGTTGGTAGAAAATGGTAAATACAGAAATGCAATTTGAATGTATTCTAATTTAACAAGATTGAACAATCTTTTAAAAAGGTGAAAGGGAATAAAATGACACACTGCAGACAAATGTGCAACCAGAAAGCTTATTTCGGCAAAACTTTTAATTGAACAAAAGTATTTCAATCCTCAGTCACCACACCGTCTTGGAGTACAGAACCTTTAAGCTGTATCTAATTTCATATAATATTCACCTTATTCTTCTTTTTAAATATACAAACACAGCTGAAAACAAGATTTAAATAACAGTGCTCAGTGACATTAAGACATAGTTTTTCATTTTTAAAAGCAGGAAACTAATTTTGAACAGACTTTCATTGGCAAACAGACAACCAACGAAACGTTTTCCTATCGCTCTTGAATCTCCATCCTCGGTCAGCGACGTTTCCACCCGGACGTTGAGGAAAGCGGTGGACTCGAAGAGAACGTTAAGGGGCACATTTGAGCAGTATGAGGGTGTGGCACATGGTCGGCGGTATACATCCACGGACATTCAACGCGCAGCTTCCTGACAGTGTCCATTCCACAATACACCTACAGAGGGCGTCCTTTCCTTATCTGGTAATACAGTACAGTACCATTTGTGGTGCGTTTCTTTCTGGTACAACAGTCTATGGAAACGTAATACTACTTTCTGCAAGGGACGGGTCACTCGATAACGACAGACAAAACAACAAGACCTGCTGGAGACAAACAAAAAGAGAAGGGCTGTTTCTCTCCTCCCGTTTGTTTTCCCCCAAAATCAAAAGGTCTCCAGTGATAATGTGATGTCACTGTCAACACATTAAATATTCACTTTCATAGTGTATGTAGCTGTTGTGAATGAACCATTGACTGTAAATCCCCATCCGTGCTCACTCCAAAAACAGAGAGGCACCGGCAGGGCTTTACTAGGAGGTGGAGTTGTCAGCCAAGGCAAAGAGCGGGTGCTTACAGACGGGCCCTTACTGAAGCTGTTCTCTGGACACTTCTGGACATTATTCTGAAAGGAATCTGAGCTACGGTGGCCAACATGTACCATTTGAGTCTCTCTCCGTGCTAACTGTTTTCTGTTGAGTTTATGGTGACTGTTAGCTCCTGTATTGAAGGGGCAGGGGCAGACCTGTGGATATTGCTGTGCTCAATCAGTCAGTGGCAAGTCCAGTAATAAGGCTTGTTGTAATGCCAGGCCGAGCACCGGGGTCCGGAGTGTGTGTGTGTGTGTATGCAAATGTATGAACGAGAGCATTTGTGTGTGGTCACAGCAGCGGTTTGACCAGGTAGAGTTTGTCTCCATGTTCGCTGGTGAAGATCGGGGCTTTCTTGTAGTGCTCCACCAGTTCGTCCATGCTGCTGAAGCGTCTCTGGCCGATACAGTAGTCCCCCTCCGCCAGCGCAACCTTGAAGTGCTTGTTCTTTCCCATCGCCTTGAGGGACACGGAGAAATCACTGGGCTGGGAGAGAGCGCGAGAGATAAGGACGGATGATTATTGCCATGGAGTTTCATTCTTAAGCCACTAGAGGGGGCCTTAGTTCTACTGTAAAGTCCACCCATCCCACTGAATAATGTAGACAGGTTTCCCAATAAAAACAGCTCAAAATACAGTACGATAAAGCTATTGTAAATCATAGAGTACATTATTATATTAATAATCAGAGACACAAAAATCAACTGTTCGCCCCCCCATTTCCACCAATCACAATACTCTCTCGACCACTCACCGATGATTCGCTGTCTCTGACCAGGAAGTCTCCCTGACCTCCTCTCTCGTTGAGCGCACACTCTGCCTGATGCCTGGTCACTCCCCCATAGTACCAGTCCTTCCCGGCAAACTTTCCCACGCGGGCCGGCCCTGTGTAGTTGATCTGGGGCGAGTGGGGGCCCGAGCCCGAGCCCAACCCACCCCCGGGGGCCGGATCGTCGCTAAGGATAACCACATAGTTCTTTGGCACCAGGCCCACCTGTCCACGGGCGTTCCGACACCGCCACCACTCAGGGTCGTTCTCCGGTTTCTCCAGCACCTCCATCACCTCGCCCTTTCCAAAGTTCAGCTCCTCGTCGGTGACAGAGCTGAAGGGATACAGCGTCTGAACACTGTGGAGCGCCCTGGTGGTCCCATTGGTCACCCCTCCCGACCCTGCCCCCTGTCCTGGGTAACCTCCGCTTAGGTCCCCCGAGACGGCCTCCTCCTCCCCCTCCTCCAGGACATAGTTAGAGGGGAACCAGCCTACTCGACCTTCAGAACTCCCTCGCCACCAGCCGTCGCTACACTTCTCCATGACAATGACCCTTGACCCCTTCACCAGTGTCAGCTCGTCTTCCCGCTCCGCCGTGTAGGCGAACTTGACCAGGGCTGAGATGCTGAGGTCGTAGATACGCTCGGCGCTGCTACCTCCGCCACCATTGGACGGGTACTCTGCGTCCGTGCTGGGCGTTGGCGAGGCATCGCGGGCACTCGTCTTCCTCTTCGTCTTCCCCAGGCCTTAGAAAGGGAGAGACAGAGAAATAACTTGGTACAATAGACAAATATTTATACCACAAATTGAAGATCTCCTCAGTAGTTCCACAACAGAGCAGAATAATATGGTAAAAAGTCCCTCAACATATTAGGTTAAAAAGTCCTGAGGTGAAAATGGCTCCAAACAGAAAGCCCTACGTGGTCATTGAGATTGAATAGGCAGCTACGCTACTTCAAAAACAGCCTTCAAGTGAAGTGCAGCAGCAAGCTGAGCTAATTAGCTCCTAGTACTGCTGGTAGAGGACGGTCCGGGGTTAGGAGGTCACCACTTCTCTTTGAGGCTGCAGCCAGGAAGGGAGGTAAACACTTCAGATAGAGTTAGGGGGAGTGAGGGGTTCTGGGTAATTAGTGTTGGAAGGAAACTGGAGGTAAGGCCAGAGGAGAGACCGTGGGGGGGGGGGGGGTGGGGGGGTTATTTCTGGGTATTGATAGGCGATGTTAATTCCTCTCAGGCAGCTACTGACCAGACCACTGTGCAGGAAGGCTGTTTAGGAGACAGGAAATGCAGATCAGATGACACCGAGGTGGTCGGGAGGGTGGACAAGTTCTGCATCCCAAATTGCAAATCACAAACCCTATTCCCTACATAGTGCGCTACTTCTGACCAGAGCCCTATGGTCCTTGGTCAGAACATAGGGTTCTGGTCAAAAGTAGTGCACTATGTAGGGAATATTGTGCCATTTGGGACACTTCCTATGGAGTGTTCGGTTGGCTCTCTCGCTGGAAAATATTGACCTTTAACCTCTTTCAACAACCCCCCCAAACCGGTCCCCCACTGTAAACTACTCCCATAAAATTAGGCTCCTCTTTTCACTTTAGACTCTCAATCCCTCGAACTCGCTCTCTGAACATTGACACATCTATTTAAGACAATATAGAGAATCACATGCGAGCAGAAGGAAGAGGATCATTGCCGTTTAAAGCCTAGTGTCAGAGAGAATTAACCTCAACCCTCTCAGCCACTCCCTCACAGCCAGGTAGGGGAGCACTCCGAAAGGTCACCAACAACCCCCCCCCCCCTTCCTCCTCCACCCCACCCCTTCCTCCTCCACCCCACCCAATCTCATGCATGAAACAAGGCGGCTTTCTGACCTTCTGTGTTCTTGCCGCTTAACTGGCCTTCTGCTCCGACGGAGCACGCAGCCAACCAGGGAGGATGTTTGTTTTGAGTGTACAGCAACACTCCGTTCTTAGCGGACTTACAAGAGCGCGCAGACCTGAGATGAGATGGGCTGAACACGGGTTAGCAATAAGCAGGCAGCAGGCACGCACACAGACAAACACTTTTATTCAAATGTGGAACTCATCTCACAATGACAAACACACCTGCTCACGGGAAGCATCACATAGCTTACACATGCCCAGTTACACAGATAACACGATGACACAAAGCCCGGTGGGACCAAAAAAAACATGATTAAATCATAGACCTCTCGGTCTCCCATAATAGTACTACCCTCATGAAAAGAGCATATCGTAGACCGAACCAGTTATGTCAAAAATACATTTGTCACTCACTGAATACGCCTTGCCTGCAACAATCATCATTTACTGCCGTTACGCTCGGTATGTATTTCCAATAAAAGGACTAAATAACATTTATAAGCAACCGAAAACATTTCAAGGTATTGTTTTGAACCGGAAGAGGCTCCTTTGCCCAGATACTGGTTCAATCATAGATAGCCTAGATCCTACATACTGAGAGACACACACACACACACCCCAGACACACATATATGGAGACCGACAGCATGACGGACCGAACAAGTTAAATATGACCCACAACAAACCGAATAATACACCCTCAGAGTTAAAATGACGAGAAGACAGCCCTCGTCTCCATGAATCAGCCTCCATCATGACACAGAAAGGCCAGTGGCAGCGTCACAGGGTAAACGTGGATAAGAAGCTGCTTCTGTTTCAGCCTGGGGGGGTGGGAAAAAAGTGAGCGATTTGGGAAACAGTGACCTTGAGAGGTGGGGTGGGGGGGGTGAAATACCATCACTTAGCCCCTGTCACAACTATCCCCCATCAACAAGCCAATCCACCCCTCACACAACAAACGGTGAGGAGGCACCGTCACTATTTATAGCTTTCACAGAAATAAAGGAAAAAGCTAACATTCGTTTTACATTCTGGAGCGTACTGGGCTGTTGTTTCACACGGTAGGGCCGATGCCATTTCAAGGGGTTGTAGAGCAAGCGGCAGGCAGGCAGGCAGGGAGATTAGCATTTACACGCACACATAACGTTTCTAAGAGATGACGCACACATACCTTCCTTCCTCAGCAAGCTCTGACAGCTGGTCCATGACTTTCACGCTCATTCCTCTGCAGCATGCAACAACAAACGAGGCACTCCGTGCTGCGCTCACACACCACGACGGTAACGACACGCTGACTCACAGTCACACCCACTAAGCGACGCTGCGATGACAGTGACAACACTAATTAGACAACAACAAGCGCTAATTGGAACCTGAAAGATAATCAACAGATAAGTAGGCATAAATGGTGAGGAAGTGCCTTGAGAGCATAAAGCACAATTGGCCCAGCGTCGTCCGGGTTGGGGGAGGGACTTGGCTCATTGCGCTCTAGCGACTCCTTGTGGCGGGCCGGGCGCCTGCACGCCGACCTCGGTTGTCAGGTGAACGATGTTTCGTTCGATACATTGGTGCGGCTGGCTTCCGGGTTAAGCGGGCGGGTGTTAAGAAGCGCGGTTTGGCGGGTCATGTTTCAGAGGACGAATGACTCGACCTTCACCCCCCGAGCCCGTTGGAGTTGTACCTTCACCTCCCGAGCCCGTTGGAGTTGCATCTTCACCTCCCGAGCCCGTTGGAGTTGCACCTTCACCTCCCGAGCCCGTTGGAGTTGCACCTTCACCTCCCGAGCCCGTTGGAGTTGCACCTTCACCTCCCGAGCCCGTTGGAGTTGCACCTTCACCTCCCGAGCCCGTTGGAGTTGCACCTTCACCTCCCGAGCCCGTTGGAGTTGCACCTTCACCTCCCGAGCCCGTTGGAGTTGCACCTTCACCTCCCGAGCCCGTTGGAGTTGCACCTTCACCTCCCGAGCCCGTTGGAGTTGCACCTTCACCTCCCGAGCCCGTTGGAGTTGTACCTTCACCTCCCGAGACCGTTGGAGTTGCACCTTCAACTCCCGAGCCCGTTGGAGTTGCACCTTCACCTCCCGAGCCCGTTGGAGTTGCACCTTCACCTCCCGAGCCCGTTGGAGTTGCACCTTCACCTCCCGAGCCCGTTGGAGTTGCACCTTCACCTCCCGAGCCCGTTGGAGTTGCACCTTCACCTCCCGAGCCCGTTGGAGTTGCACCTTCACCTCCCGAGCCCGTTCGAGTTGCACCTTCACCTCCCGAGCCCGTTCGAGTTGCACCTTCACCTCCCGAGCCAGTTGGAGTTGCATCTTCACCTCCCGAGCCCGTTGGAGTTGCACCTTCACCTCCCGAGCCCGTTGGCGTTGCAGCGATGAGACAAGATCGAAATTGGGGGTAAAATGTAATTTAAAAAGAAGAGTGGCTACCCCGATCAACTGGGCCCTCACCAAGCTATCCATTCAATTGGGCCCTCACCAAGCCATCAATTCTACCAGGCCCTCACCAAGCCATCCATTCAACTGGGCCCTCACCAAGCCATCAATTCCACCAGGCCCAAGGTGAGTCACAGTGTGGACCCATACAGCTGACTCGTCGATGCTTAACGATACGCTCTTAATTTATGCTGATTAAGAAGAACAGGCCAGGACAGTTGCAGGGAAGCAATGTAGAGGACCTGGGGACAACTGTTCAATGTAACACAATGGTGATTGCAGAGTAACACTAATCATGTATGGCTACTGCAGTGGTACTAGAGGAGTGAGAAAAGAAAGTAATTCGATGAGAAGTGATTGCCAAGCTATTCAGTATCAATCCCAGATATAGGCCCATTTCATGGGCTGACGAATGGAACAGGCTGTGCTTAGTCAGAATGTTCTCCTTGCAATATAAAGCTCAGATGGTCTCGGATAATAGATAATTGGTCCACCGCCCACCATGCTATTAAGTAGCAGTGTGATCCACAAGAAGAATGTGAGTCCAGGTGGTCCTTAGTGTCCTCCTCTCTCTCCTCCCACCCTGTCTGTCTCTCTCCTCCCACCCTGTCTCTCTCCCCCTCCCTCCCTCTCTCCTCCCAACCTGTCTGTCCCTCTCTCCTCCCACCCTGTCTCTCTCCCCCTCCCTCTTCTCTCTCCTCCCACCCTGTCTCTCTCCCCCTCCCTCCTCTCTCTCCTCCCCCCCTGTCTCTCTCCCCCTCCCTCCTCTCTCTCCTCCCACCCTGTCTCTCTCTCCCTCCCACCCTCCTCTCTCTCCTCCCACCCTGTCTCTCTCCCCCTCCCACCCTCCTCTCTCTCCTCCCACCCTGTCTCTCTCCCCCTCCCTCCTCTCTCTCCTCCCACCCGGTTTCTCTCCCCCTCCCTCCTCTCTCCCCCTCCCTCCTCTCTCCCCCTCCCTCCTCTCTCCCCCTCCCTCCTCTCTCTCCTGATGAGACACTTCACTTAAGGTGTGGTATGAGACTAATGAATCACTCGCCAACAACTTTCGCTTTATTCAATTTTCATAAAGCTGATTTTCTTCTCCATGCCTCGGTCTGAAATTAAATTCCAGCACAGGGAGGATATACTGTAAACCGATACCTAGGCTACGTCTACCTATATCTACCCTACAATCACTGATGAATATCAGAGTAAGATGATTATCTGAGGTTTGCCGGGAACTCATTTTCTCTTAATTACATTTTTTTCTCTCTGCATGATGGCTGGGAAAGCTGTGTGGGTGTACTTAGAGGAAGAGAGGGATGGAGGACGATGGAGAGAGGAGGATAGTGCGGTAGGATGGAGCAAGTAGAGAGTAGAGGAGAGTGCTCATCTCTCAGACAATACTCTAGTCGTTTAACTCTACACCCCTCTACGGCTCCCCATCGCGCTGTCACTTGTCAAATCAAGCCTTAGTCATTCTTGTCTGAGCAGCAATTTCTCTGTCTGTTCTACTATCCTCCGATCGCCCATCACAGACTCAATTCCCTTGACAACTCTCTTCAATCAGATAGGAAGAAACTTCAGCAGTATCAGCATCTGGCTCGGAGTAAGCAGAGCACCACTTTTTGTCAAACGCATTTCACAAGTTCCGGACAAGCACAACGTAGTTTGATCTATATATTAGGACTGCAATACGATCAGCTTGAAAATACACATTTTACAACGCTAACATTTAGTACTGACCAGCAACGCTCTGGTTAACTAGAAGACACATAGTCTCCCCTAGCTGAGCAGCATACTACAATTTGGGCCACTGAAGTTGGAAGCAAAGACAACGTGACCATATACATCACATGGCAACAAATCAATCCGTAACAACAATGTCCAACTGCCAGCCCTGAATGGTTGAACACCGTACTGACAGAGCCCGTGGCCAACTGGCCTATAGCTTTTACACTGGCCTATAGCTTTTACACTGGCCTATAGCTTTTACACTGGCCTATAGCTTTTACACTGGCCTGAACGCAACCCTCATTACACTGACATTATGACAGAGAAAAGGTCAAATCAATGAGGGTAGCGCACCAGAATGAGGTCTGCAGAGTGCCAAGACTCATAAAGAACGTAGCTAAACAAGAGGAAAGGCCTTTAACCACCTTGTTTACAGAATCACTGATAAGCAAGAGTCATTAACAACAAATATCTTCATCAGACAACTGTACTTGGAGGGTTCATTTAAAACACAATTTATCTACTTGACTGCCTTAGGTCAACCAATTTTAATTAGCCACATCTTCGACAAACATGATTTATTTGTCATTATCAACTGGGTGGTTCAAGCCCTGGATGCTGATTGGCTGACAGCCGTCGTATATCAGACTCATACCACGGGTATGACAAGGCATTTCTTTTTACTGTTCTAATTACGTTGGTAACCAGTTTATAATAGCAATAAGGCACCTCGGTGGATTGTGGTATATGGTCAAAATACTACGGCTAAGGACTGCATCCAGGCACTCCGCGTTGCGTCGTGCTTAAGAACAGCCCTTAGCCATGGTATGTTGGCCATATACAGTTGAAGTCGGATGTTTACATACACCTTAGCCAAATATATATAATCGAAGTACAAATTCCCTGTCATAGGTCAGTTAGGATCACCACTTTATTTTAAGAATGTGAAATGTCAGAATAATAGCAGAGCAAATTATTTATTTCAGCTTTTATTTCTTTCATCACATTCCCAGTGGGTCAGAAGTTTACATACACTCAATTAGTATTTGGTAGCATTGCCTTCAAATTGTTTAACTTGGGTCAAATGTTTTGGGTAGCCTTCCACAAGCTTCCCACAATAAGTTGGATGAATTTTGGCCCATTCCCCCTGACAGAGCTGGTGTAACTGAGTCAGGTTTGTAGGCCTCCTTGCTCGCACACGCTTTTTCAGTTCCGCCCACAAATGTTCTATAGGACTGAGGTCAGGGCTTTGTGATACCCACTTCAATACCATGACTTTGTTGTCCTTAAGCCATTTTGCCACAAACGTGGAAGTATACTTGGGGTCATTGTCCATTTGGAAGACCCATTTGCGATCAAGCTTTAACTTGCTTCAATATATCCACATAATTTTCCTCCCTAATGATGCCATCTATTTTGTGAAGTGCACCAGTCCCTCCTGCAGCAAAGCACTCCCACAACATGATGTTGCCACCCCCATGCTTCATGGTTGGGATGGTGTTCTTCGTCTTCTTCCAAACATAACGATGGTCATTATGGCCAAACAGTTCAATTTTTGTTTCATCAAACCAGAGAACATTTCTCCAAAAAGTACGATATTTGTCCCCATGTGCAGTTGCAAACCATAGTCTGGCTTTTTTAAATGGGGGTTTTGGAGCAGTGGCTTCTTCCTTGCTGAGCGGCCTTTCAGGTTATGTCGATATAGGACTCGTTTTACTGTGGATATAGATACTTTTGCACCTTTTTCCTCCAGCATCTTCACAAGGTCCTTTGCTGTTGTTCTGGGATTGATTTGCACTTTTCGCATAAAAGTACGTTCATCTCTAGGAGACAGAATGCGTCTCATTCCTGAGAGGTAGGATGGCTGCGTGGTCCCATGGTGTTTATACTGCGTACTATTGTTTGTACAGATGAACGTGGTACCTTCAGGCCTTTGGAAATTGCTCCCAAGGATGAACCAGACTTGGTCTTGGCTGATTTCTTTTGATTTTCCCATGATGTCAAGCAAAGAGGCACTGAGTTTGAAGGTAGGCATTGAAATACATCCACAGGTACACCTCCAATTGACAAAAATTATGTCAATTAGCCTATCAGAAGCTTCTAAAGCCATGACATCCTTTTCTGGAATTTTCCAAGCTGTTTAAAGGCACAGTCAACTCAGTGTATTTAAACTTCTGACACACTGGAATTGTGATACAGTGAATTATAAAAAAAATGGCTTGTGTCATGCACAAAGTAGATGTCCTAACCGACTTGAAAAAACTATAGTTTGTTAACAAGAAATTTGTGGAGTGGTTGAAAAACTAGTTTTAATGACTCCAACCTAAGTGTATGTAAACTTCCGACTTCAACTGTACCACACCCCCTCGGGCCTTATTGGTTAATTACCCAACTCGTGTTTGTTTGTTTGTTTAATGTCATGATTATTCAATAGCCCATAAAGAAACGTTAAAGGTAGATTATAGTTTTAGTTGTTTTGAAAAAAGTTCCTGTTGGCAAGACTGGCTGTGTCCCAAATGGCACCCTATTCACTACTTTTGCACTACTTGCCAAATGGCACCCTATTCACTACTTTTGCACTACTTTTGATCTGAGCTCTGGTATTTAAAAAAAAAACGTTGCGCACTATATAGGGATCAGGGTGCCATTTCTGAGGCACCCAATGTGAACTGTTCCATTAAGGTGAACGGAGGACATTGAGTTGAGTTTCATCCTAGCTGGGTTGGCACCAGGTCATTATTTGTGGGAAGGTGAACGGAGCCAACGTTTCCACAGGCAGAGCATTATACTGACTGGCACCCAATGGAGAGCTAAGAACACATTGGAAGCCTATCAGTAGACCCAGCTCCAAAGCAGAAACGGAGGTCATTTGAATCGCTACAAAGGGCTGCAGTTGTGTTGGTAATTATAACACCTCAGTGGTTAGAGATGATTATGTACTGCAGAAACCTGATTACTTAGGATAGAACACACACACACACTTTATGACTAAATAAACATAGAAAATAAGTAGACCTACACTAGATAGGATTCAAATCAACTGGTGACTGACTAAAACAAATATTGCATCGCTTAGGTGATTGCAGTGAAAACATGAAAGCATAACACCTGCCTTGGAGAAGGCAAACGTGTCACTGGTTGAAGTAACCCTGGTAATAACCAATCAGAAAACAGATGGAGGTCCAGCCATACACATACAGGGGTTGTCCTTGGAGGAAGCCAAGGTTGTAGCAAGTTGTCTGGAGATGATTGGTTAATGTTCTGACATTTCTACTGATCCCCATTGGGGATGCAAACAATTCAATGCAACAAGAACATAGCAGTTAGCAAGTTCACTTGTGTGTGTGTGTGTGTGTGTGTGTGGGTGCGTTCAAGGCGTGTGTGCGTTTAAGCGCATGTCCGCATTTGGAATCACGGTGTACAGTGCGTAAGCCTGATGGTATTTGAGTGTGCATTCCTTACACAAAGCATTAACACCCGCCTTCCACCACTTCATCTGCCTTGGGTGGGGTAGAGTGAGAAGCCAAAAAGCTCTTTGTCTCACTACAGGCCTGACAACAGAGAACAAAGAGAGCTGTAGTGGATATAGAGTTTCCCCTTTAAACAGTGTCTCCGGGTTTATATTAATTGATAAATAGCTGGATTGGAAGGGAAGAGTATGTGTCACTGTTAGCAGCAGATAACACCCTCACGTTACTCACTATTTATACAACGGGTGGGGTCTGATCCCGGACGCTGATTGGTTAAAACCGCATTCCAGCCGGTGTTTATTGCACAAGTTACCACCGGCTAAAGCTATGAGGTGGAAATGCCTATTTACTCTGTTCCATCTCACTGTGCAATCTACTGTCTCATCAGCCCAGCCAGACAATTTATACATTTGATCTCCACTATAAAAAGCATCTAGACATTATCTCCCATTTCTTTTAGACTAGCAATTGGTTTTCAATAGCAGAGATGTGTATAAAACTTGCGGTCTGTCTCTCTGACATTTGCAACATTATTTCAATATTGAAATTTGATCTACAGCTGTCCCATAGTAATGAACGTGTCGGGGTCGGGAGATTGGGACGAGACAGACAGGCAGCTTTTCTCAGTCAGTCGAAATCCTGAATCAGCATCATTTTTAAGGACATATACAAAGAAATGTCAACAGAAAACAGGTCAAACTAAATGAAATGCAGCTAGTTGACAGTCTTTCCAGCTTCAGTTTGAAGTGACTGTGTTAGCTGTGTTGTTGGCTAGCTCCTCTAAACAACAGTGTCCTGACGAGAGAGCAAGTTTTCTATGCCAGGCAAAATGGTGCATCATTAGCTCATTGTTATGAATGTATCGAAATCCATGTCACTAGAAAACAGCTTAAACAAATGAAACAAATGTTATTCTGGCTTTTTGACATGACTAAGTTAACCGTAGTTGGCTAGCTAGCAAGCAAGGGATAAGAACGTTGCCAGCCAGTAAGACAATGGAACATTTAGAGCGAACGACTGGGACGTCCATAGATACAGAACAAAAAGACTGAACGACTGGGTCACATCTCTGGCAACCAAACCGATAGAACAAACGACCAGCCGGCTTGGGTAACAACCCTAGAAGTGTGTCGGGACTATATCTTGTGGAAGGATGAAATAGTATGAAAAAATGAATCCAAATAAAGTTAACGAAACTATGTCAATCATTATTTGAATATGTTGGTAACCTGTTAAAAAGGGAGAATGCCCTCGAAGCTGGTGTGTGGAGGATATATTGGCACGGTTTCCTGGCCCGAGACGATGTTTCTCAACACCTGTGCCAATATATCCTCCAAACACCGGCATCGAGGGCATTAACACTTAAACAGATATAGTATAGGCCTAATAGTCTAATGCAGACCAGAGTCACATTCAGGAAGCAAATGTGTTGAACGTTGCACATAGAAATATCATGAATAGAGCCAACAAGATCCCCTATTCTGTCAGAGGTCTGTTCTACATAACATATTTCCACCTGAACGCACCACGGCGACGCTGTTGGGAGTTGGATAGAGAACACAGTAAGTAGGTTATCCTCGTGATGAGACATAAAGGACACAGATCTGTGTAACCTCTGTGAAGCTTGTTACAGACAATCCACCGAGCAGAGCAGCATGGCACGTTGCCAGAGAGCTGCTCTAATTGATGGACACAACCTGTGTTCGCTCTATCCTGCCAGAGGGATC
Source organism: Salvelinus namaycush (assembly GCF_016432855.1). Classification (NCBI taxonomy): domain Eukaryota; kingdom Metazoa; phylum Chordata; class Actinopteri; order Salmoniformes; family Salmonidae; genus Salvelinus; species Salvelinus namaycush. Next base: position 44,509,079 of record NC_052313.1, on the reverse strand, counting down.
CACACGGCAGGTCACTGCAAGTTGGTTACAAATGCATTCCACTGACACAGAGCAGACGGTGGATTGTTGAAGCGCGACGCAACCTTGGGGACTTGCAACCATGGGAGCAACATGCAACGAAGACCGACATCCTTTGACTGAAAAGGCATGGACATAAGCCAACGAAACTGGAAGGCCAGAAGTGTTTTAATATCCAAAATCCATCAGGGAGGAACAGCAGTGAACTATGTTTCCTGAGAGAGAGAGGAACAAAATCCAGCCATATTAAAGACATCCCATAAACTAAAAATGGTTGGCTCTGGTTGCATCCGGTGTTACCAACAGCATTCATAGCTTGGTTTTACAGTTCTTAACACTTAATACCATTCCCCTCCACTCAAAACCAGATTCATTTAACCCCCATTTTTAATACACGTGCCCTTGAGGTTGCCATAGCAAACAGTAGGAGACCCTGTCAGACTGTCATGACGGAGGTTAGATATCGACCTGTCAGCTGTGGGGCCGAACAGCAGTCAAATGATCGATTATTCCCTAAACAGCACAACATGTGCCACGTGTCCATGATGAGCTATCCACTCTCTGCCTGCCCAGGGCTACAATTTATCTTCTCAATTTATCCTCACTAAACATTATGTAGATTATTCATCTGCGATGGATGATAGGGGAGATTAGAAATGTGAAAAATGTTTCCTGAAGTTCCAAGGCTCATTAATTCACAGAGAGAGAGATAACAAGAGAGAGAGAGAGAGACAGAGAAAGAGACAGAGAGAGAGAGACAGAGAGAGAGCGAGAGAGCGAGAGACAGAGAGAGCGAGAGACAGAGAGAGCGAGAGACAGAGAGAGAGCGAGAGAGACAGAGAGAGAGAGAGCGAGAGTACAGATGAGTGTACAGCTAGCTACATCAAATAAAGCAGTATTCAGGGACAGTAAATGCCATGGGCCATGGCTCGTTTCTCCTGACAGAGAGATTTACTACCAACATACTCCCTGTCTCGCTCTCTCTTTCTTTCCCCCCCCCTCTCTCTCATTCTAATTCTCTCGGCTCTCAGCATAGGATGCATGGCTGATCAGAGACCCGGCGCTGGGATCAGACAAGCAGCAGATTGTTAATTGCATTGTCTGTCAAGACCTCTGACAACTAGGCAAAGCACTGGGAGAAATCCTCTTGGCTAGTTATCCTATTCTTTCAATTCGAAGTCTCATCTATCTTGTGCATTTCTGATGCATGCGCCTATTCTTCACTGATAACATTGAACGGCAAGGTTCCGTCTCATCACAACTTCAGTTCCTATTGCCCAGTATCACTCTTGAGTGTCGACAATTTAAATAAAAAATAAAAAATTGCATCACCTTGCCCTTTCGCTCCATTGGAAATGATCTCCAATTCTCTGTGAGTACGAACATCTTAGTACCAACAGAGATTCATTCATTAGCCTAATAAGGGTGAGAGTTCTACCCGATCAATCCACAGTGAAAATTACAGGATATTCGCTAATCCCAGCCGTTGTCCAGCCAAGAAAATCTTTGATCCTTGCACTTCATATTAAATTAGTTCTTACCTCCTCTGACCTGGGAAAAAAGCTGCTTCAATACCGGCATTTCTCCTGATCGATCACACCAGCTTTCCCTTGCCTGATAATGAATAGCTTAAGGGACGCCTCACAAAACAAAACTCTTCTGTATTAAACATACTGTTTACATATCACCAGCCTTGAGAAAACATTTCTAACTGGAGAGTGTAAGTGTGTGAAGTAGTCAAGCATTTTAACAGTGCTTCATCCGCATGAAACACACGGAGGTGAGACGCCTCTGTGGAGGCACCCCTAGAAAACAGCAGAGAGAAGAAAACACGCGCACACACACACACACACACACACACACACACACACACACACACACACACACACACACACACACACACACACACACACACACACACACACACACACACACACACACACACACACACTACTTAGAGATAGTGTGTGTCGCACCGCCTCAGTGCACCCCTAGAAAATAGCAGAGATACCCTATCTTACGCACACCCTCGTCCACCCACCTACACACTTAACCCAACTCACCGAGTGTGTCTTTGATGTTTTTCACCAGCGAGGCCTTCTTTAAGCTGTTTTTCCTCTCCACATAGTTAGAGGGTACGTAGCCGGTCCGGTTGGAGGCATTCCTCACCCTCCACCAGGTCTTACTGTCATCCAGGAGCCACAGCCGCTCGTTTTTCCGGATGTCAAGTTCCTGTTCCTGCTGAGCCGAGTAGTCCCACTTGGCTATAACTATCACCTCCTCCGTCATTGTTCATGGAGCCCCTCTGGAACAGAGAGAGACACAGGGAGACATACTGTTAGGTCAGGGTGGGGTTAACAGTAGGGCTGTGACGATGCCCTTTATCGCAATATTTACATGGCAAAAAATGAAAAACACAAAATAAACTCTTTGGTCCTTTAAAAACCTGCTGTATTTAAAATATTGTGTGCTGTAGGTTGGAAAATAAATAAATGTGACTCTGGATGACGACATAACGTTTGTTTACAACATTAGCTCCGTTTTCCTAAAGAAGTTAAATCCGCTTCGTGTTCTGTTTCCTTGCCACGATCCTGAGGAATCGTCCCTGCCCTAGTTAACAAGGCATTTAAACACGCGACAATGCACACACAGACGAACACCAGTGATACACACACATTAATAAAACGACGAGGTGAGCCGTTTCAGTGCAACCCCCGAAAAACACGAGAGAAAACATGTTTCTCACACACACGCACAAACACTCTGAAGCCAATCTCAGAGGGATGGTGCCATCCACCACTATGGTCTGTGTGGGTCTCAGACTGACAGGGTGCAGGCCTGGACTTGGCACTCGCGTGTCTGTCACACAGCTGTTGTTGTAAGACATCTGGCAGAACAGAGCCTCTCTGCCCTGTAATCCAGGTAGGCTGAGAACTACCGTGTGTGTGTGTGTGAGACACTCAGGACTCGAGGTAAGTAATCAAAGGAACCCTCTCCTTCCCTACTTGTAGAGAGTTCACGCTTTACTACCAAACCACACAAGAGCCTCTCCCTTTTACCAGCTTTTCTTATTATTCTCAAATCTACTGAATTATTCAGCGACACACTGAGCAGAGCACTGTTCTATGTTAAATGCGTCTATACACACGCACGGCTTAGAGAGAGAGAGAGTTAAGGCAGCCAGCACCTGCAGTCCTAATAAGGAATATATCAAACCGATCCACGAGATATCTTGTGCTGCTGCACACTGAGGGTAAACAACACAAAGACTGGTGTCTATTCATGGAGAGATGGAGGGAGGGGAGAGAGAGAGAGATGGAGGGAGGGATGGGAGAGAGAAAGATGGAGGGAAGGATGGGAGAAAAAAATAAACGAGAGTGAGATATCAAGATAGAGACATTAGGGACATGGGGGGGGGGTAAAAGAGATGAGAGGGGGAGTAGAAAAGAAGACAGAGATAGAATGAGAAAGAGAGAAAGCCAGAGAAAGAGAGAGAGAGAGACAAGATGGAGTGATCTCTTACTGGATGGTGTCCCCAGCCAGACTGTGTGTGTCAGAGAGATATTGCAGTGACAGGCCGTTTTTCCTTCCAGGGCCAGTCAAGAGGTGCGCTCCCCCATCGTCCTGACGCCCTCCACTGGGATGAGGCTGTGAGCCAGCCAGCACCGGAGTCCCCAGCCCTCTCACCCATCACCCTTCAGCGGGACGGCCTTGACAAGTCAGGGAGGGAGGGCTGGGGGGTCCCAGGCGTCAAGCAAAAATGATAATGCACACACTTCAGAGCTGTCACACTAACCACTGGCCACTTCTCCGCCTGACTGAGACCGCCTTATTCACAGTTCATACAGTCTTTCTTTTCAACTCAGGGGGGCCAGTTTTCCAGACCCAGATCAAACTCTTTGAATAAAAAAGCATGCTCACCTCGATTGAAAGTGTTCTTTAGTCTAAGGGTCCAGGAAACAAGTACGTAGGGCTGCGAGGGATGTCTCTTAACGGATTCCCTGTTATTTCTACAGCCCATTGAGTTTGATATGACTCAATAAGGCTACAGTAAAGAACCTCAGTGACCCAGCAAGAGAAAGCCACTATTGTCTGAGAGTGATGATGTCACCCTGCTGGAATTCTTTCCTCTCTCATCCATGACCGTAGGGCAGGAAGAGCCTGATAAAGGCTGTCAAGCCTACTGTCATCAACTGGCAGGGTTAAAAAAAAGGCACAAATATGTTGAAGACATTATTTTCAAGCAGAAGTTGATTTTGGGCCTAATGCTGAAAACAGATATGCAAATTGCAAAGCCATAAAACACATTTACCTCAACGCACCATAAATCCTTCGTTGCCTGTCAACATATTAAACCATCTTTATTGATTATACAGTTTTAGTTACTCAACTAGACTTCTACCCTAAGCTCCTATTCTTTAAATAACATTTTCGGGTTTATCCCATGCTTTGTGCATATAGGGGTAATTCCGTGGGAAGGTCAACCTACCGTAAGCGGGTACAAATAAAGTTAGGCATTTCCAAATTAAACCATGGTCATGATTATCCTTAAAGTCTATATGTTGCAGTTCATTTTTTTGACCAGTTTAACTAGGAAATTGCATACATTTTCACCATTACAGAGTAGGAGCCTTAAAAAATGTTTTTAGGCATTCATATTTCATGGCTTTTAGAAAGCGCTCACAGAGCTTGGTTTTTCCACTCACAGCTGTCCCCCGGTGTTAGTTATGAATATGAGGTGTTCATGAAGCAATACAGAACAAATGTAAGTGTCTTGAGTTGTGTTCTACTGTCTTGTAAATATATGATATTGTCACGATACTTAGGTGCCCATATGATATGTTTTGCGAATCTCACAATTCTACATGTATTGCGAGTCGATACTGTGATTTTATTGCGATTCCACGGTCCAAACATATTGCTTACCATATGTCTGCTGCAGACGGACAAGAGACAGCCATGAGAAAACTAGTTTTGATGTAAATAAAAAAAGTGCTGAAAACAAAATTGGCTCTCTATTTCAAAAAGAAGATAGAGAACAAGCTATGAAGGAAATACATTGACATTTTGGTTCAGGTACAGTCAACTAGCGCAAAAACAATATTGCAATAGTGAAAACGATACAGTATATCGTCAAAAATATTCTCGATATGTAACTGGATCAATTTTCCCCCATCACTATTGATATAATATCTTGGCTTCAGATGATTGTGCATTCACCAGATTTAGTGTGCTGGTTCTGAGAAGTATTCTTTAGACTTTTCCTGAAGCAATTGTTGATATCTTGAAATTGTTAATATCTTGAACATTTTTGATATCTTGAAAATGTATGTGTTCTAGCTAAGATTCTCTTGCCAAATATATGCTGAAATGCATTTCTCATACATGGCAGTACTGTTTTTAGACAAAAAGATCAACAATCTGTGAAAAGGCCTGGAGTATCTTTTCAACTGAAAGCCCCCCAAAATATAGACTTTATTCAGTGTCCAGAAAAGTGGATTGGCAGTATAGGCATATGTACAGGGAACTTCCAAAATAAAGGAAACACTTGAGTAAATGTTGGATACAAATTATATTGAGAAAGAAAAAGATAATGTATTAGGTTGTGGTGCCTGGCCTTGTACACTATATTCAGACTGCCTGTAATTATACAATCCTGAGGTACTATGCCTTCTGCTGACATTTTGAACTTCAAAATGTCATATGCTTTATGATAGATTTTGATCCAAGAAATCTTTAAGATTTGAATGTCTATTTATGACAACCATAACAGAGGGCGTAACATCCCCTAACGGAGGGCGTAACATCCCCTAACGGAGGGCGTAACATCCCCTAACGGAGGGCGTAACATCCCCTAACGGAGGGCGTAACATCCCCTAACGGAGGGCGTAACATCCCCTAACGGAGGGCGTAACATCCCCTAACGGAGGCCGTAACATCCATAACGGAGGGCGTAACATCCCTAACGGAGGGCGTAACATCCCTAACGGAGGGCGTAACATCCCTAACGGAGGGCGTAACATCCCCTAACGGAGGGCGTAACATCCCCTAACGGAGGGCGTAACATCCCCTAACGGAGGGCGTAACATCCCTAACGGAGGGCGTAACATCCCCTAACGGAGGGCGTAGCATCCCTAACGGAGGGCGTAACATCCCTAACGGAGGGCGTAACATCCCTAACGGAGGGCGTAACATCCATAACGGAGGGCGTAACATCCATAACGGAGGCCGTAACATCCATAACGGAGGGCGTAACATCCCTAACGGAGGGCGTAACATCCCTAACGGAGGGCGTAACATCCCTAGCGGAGGGCGTAGCATCCATAACGGAGGGCGTAACATCCCTAACGGAGGCCGTAACATTCATAACGGCCGTTTTTCCTCTCTGAAGCAAACATGGAAATGACAATCTTTTCAAAATTATAATTTTTGTGTTCAGACTTTCCTTCGCAATGGCTATCCATGTTTTGACCTGAGACGTACAAACTCAGCTAGGTTGTCTTGTTCCATCACCGCTCTGCTCTGTCTGCTCACACCCTGTTCAGCTCGGTGTGCAGTGGAACGCCAGCATAGTGCCGTGGTAAGTTCTTCAAGAGATGTAATATTTCATAAAAAGGCAACAGATCATTGTAACTGTAAATAGAACATTGCCCACACCTTAATCATTGTCAAAACAGTTATGGTAGAGTATAGGAATCTGACAACATGGAGAAATAACTACAGTGGGGAGAACAAGTATTTGATACACTGCCGATTTTGCAGGTTTTCCTACTTACAAAGCATGTAGAGGTCTGTAATTTTTATCATAGGTACACTTCAACTGTGAGAGACGGAATCTAAAACAAAAATCCAGAAAATCACATTCTATGATTTTTAAGTAATTCATTTGCATTTTATTGCAGTATTATATTTGTGGAAATGCACAATATACACAAGACGCATAATAAGAAATTGTGATTTTTGTAGACGTGTGTGTGTGTGTGTGTGTGTGTGTGTGTGTGTGTGTGTGTGTGTGTGTGTGTGTGTGTGTGTGTGTGTGTGTGTGTGTGTGTGTGTGTGTGTGTGATCTTGACCTTCTGTCTCAGTTCTCTTCTTCTGAGATGCCAGAGCAGGTCACGATCTTCCATTTATATTGCGTTTTCTTCTCAGAAGATGGAGACAAGCTGTCCGAGGCTTATTCAGGCGGGTTTGGAAGATCGTGACCTGCTCTGGCATCTCAGAAGAAGAGAACTGAGACAGAAGGTCAAGATCACACACACACACACACACACACATACACGTCTACAAAAATCACAATTTCTTATTATGCGTCTTGTGTATATTGTGCATTTCCACAAATATAATACTGAACTGAGAGGAAGGTTAAGCAAGTATTACTTAATAATAACTTTGAAGTCTTTAATAGATCATTAGGGCACAAAGCATGTATTAACCAATAGCAGAGAGTGCTTATGGAGGTCAGGAGAGCAGGGATTACCCTAGAGGGGATAGGACCAGGAGGCTGGGGAGGACGTGGACCAGTTTTCAGTGTAATTGCATAAATGTGCAGCAGGGTCGAAGCTGCCTGTAGTGGGTAGAGAGAGATTCCTAACGGGTTTAACCAGGCCCAACTCAGCCAATTCCTTCATCTCCGTCTCACCCAGCTCTGTAATCCAATTTGAGGATCCTTTTCATTCGTCTGAGAACCAGGAGAGAAGGGGAGGAGAGGGGAAGACTAAGAGAAAGATGGGGGGGAAGGTCAGAGAGAAGGATGGGTCGAGTAATACAAAGGGAGAGAGAGGGGGCAGAAAGACCGAGGGAGAAAGAAAGAGTGATGTCTTTCATTAGAGAAAGGAGGACCAATGATGATCAATGTGAAGACCAGGAGAGAGACTGGAAGAGAGGTTCGTCATCATGCTACTGTGTGACTCAGTATGAGAGCAGCAGAGTGCTATAAAGACAATGGGAAACGGGAAACCTGTGGACCCAGACGGGGCTGCAGTGCAGAACTTCCAGTACGGACTGGGTTAGAGGCTATAGGAGCAGGCAGTGCAGAGCTTCCAGTACCGACTGGGTTAGAGTCTATAGGAGCAGGCAGTGCAGAACTTCCAGTACGGACTGGGTTAGAGGCTATAGGAGCAGGCTGTGCAGAGCTTCCAGTACGGACTGGGTTAGAGGCTATAGGAGCAGGCAGTGCAGAGCTTCCAGTACGGACTGGGTTAGAGGCTATAGGAGCAGGCAGTGCAGAACTTCCAGTACCGACTGGGTTAGAGGCTATAGGAGCAGGCAGTGCAGAGCTTCCAGTACCGACTGGGTTAGGGGCTATAGGAGCAGGCAGAGCAGAGCTTCCAGTACCGACTGGGTTGGGGGCTATAGGAGCAGGCAGAGCAGAGCTTCCAGTACCGACTGGGTTGGGGGCTATAGGAGCAGGCAGTGCAGAGCTTCCAGTACCGACTGGGTTGGGGGCTATAGGAGCAGGCAGAGCACGCAAGAGGGAGAGTATGTGGATGGAGCGACACAGAGGCTAAGCACGGTTCCCAGTGCCTGCTGTGCTCTCCGCTCCCCCTTCGACCCCCTGCTAGCTGGGTGGCGTGTCTCAGCTCACCTAGGCCTAACCAGCCCTGACAGCAGGGACCACTGCCAGGGTACCATGTCATGCCATGCCAAGGGGAGGGCATGTGAGAAGTGTGGAACTAATAGACTCATTTTGTTTGTGTGTGTGTATGTATGTGTGTGTGTGTGTGTGTGTGTGTGTGTGTGTGTGTGTGTGTGTGTGTGTGTGTGTGTGTGTGTGTGTGTGTGTGTGTGTGTGTGTGTGTGTGTGTGAGTGTGTGTGTGTGTCAGGGTTTCCGTTAGCCGGTAATAGCTGGCTTTTGGGCGATAAAAAAAAAATACAAAAGCTGAATAAACAAAATTGGCGCCGGCCAATTGTCCGGGAGAAGAAGAAAAAATCCCATTGTAAAATAATGTTTTTTAGCCTATTGATTGATGGAAATACTAGTTAGGGTTGCAAAGGGTCGGAAACTTTCCGGGAAATTTCCGGGAAATTTCCCGAATGGGAATTTAAGCCCAGGAATTTGGGGAATTTTGTTTAAATTCTTTCCTTTTTAAAAAAAAGTTAGCTTATAACAGTGAACCTTTTTTGTGGGATACACATAAGGCAATTCTAGGTCTTGTGACATATTTTGTTTAAACTATCCCCAATTCAATGGAATTGCAACCCCCAGCATGCACAGTACATTCTTCCATCACATGTGCAGTGCACTCTTCCATCACGTGTACAGCTGATTCTCAAGATCTTGCACACTAATGAGATGCTATTGAGCCCACACTACTACACTGTCTGAGCCAAGGACTATATGCTTTCTGCTAAGTTTTGATTATAATACTGGGTGGGCTGAATATATTTTATATGACATACATGTTTTTTTGTTAACTAGTAAATAGTAGCCTACAGCAAAGTGTGTTTAAATCATTTCTAACTTGTTAACAATTTCTGCTAGTTCATTTTTGCTACCATGTGGGTTTTAGCTTGCTTGAGCCTGCTAGTTGAGGAGTGTTAATTCACAACATGTTTCCATACATGTTTCATTTTAAAACATGTATCTTACAAAGGAGTTGTTTAATCTAACTGCTTAACTATTTATCTGTACATGGAATTGTATTTTGTTTTTTTTTACTCTTTTTTTCTAATCTTTACAGGAAAATGCCACGGGCACTATCTGATGTATGGAGACATTTCACTGCAGCTGATGTAGAAGGAAAAGCTGTGTACATTTACAAATACTGTGCCAAATTATATGTGAAGAATGCAACAAAGATGCAGAATCATCTGGCCAAGTGCATAAAGTTCCCTCAGCGCTCACAACCTCTGACAAAAGTCCCTCTACTTTTATTCAAGGGGAAAATGATGAACTTACACCTTATCGACACCTTATCGATAGCAACAGCTCATGGTCCTCCTGGAATCAATTTTTCGACTCAATGGAGGAACATAGTCAGAGAAATGCTGATTAATGTCTTGTTCGAGCTGTGTATGCAACTGGTTCACCTCTGATGCTCACAGGCAATGTGTATTGGAAGAGATTTCTGAATGTTCTTTGCCCAGCATACACCCCTCCAACCAGACATGCTTTATCTACTCATTTGGTGGAGGCAGAGTTCAACATAGTTCAAGTGAAGGTCAAGCAAATCATAGAGAAAGCAGACTGTATTGCAATCATCTCTGATGGGTGGCCATCATCTCTGATGGGTGAATGTTCATGAGCAAGGAATAACTAACTACATCATCTCCACCCCTCAACCAGTATTCTACAAGAGAACAGACACAAGGAACAACAGACACGCCAGTCTCTACATTGCAGATGAGCTGAAGGCAGTCAATGACCTTGGACCACAGAAGGTATTTGCACTGGTGACAGACAATGCTGCGAACATGAAGGCTGCTTGGGCTAAAGTGGAAGAGTCCTACCCTCACATCACACCCATTGGCTGTGCTGCGCATGCATTGAATCTGCTCCTCAAGGACATCATGGCACTGAAAACAATGGATACACTCTACAAGAGAGCTAAGGAAATGGTTAGGTATGTGAAGTCATCAAGTTATAGCAGCAATCTACCTCACCAAGCAAAGTGAGAAGAATGAGAGCACCACATTGAAGCTGCCCAGCAACACCCGTTGGGAGGGTGTTGTCATCATGTTTGACAGTCTCCTGCAGGGGAGGGAGTCTCTCCAAGCAATGGCCATATCACAGTCTGCTGATATGGACAGCCCCATCAAGAGGATCCTCCTGGATGATGTATTTTGGGAGAGAGTGGTAAGCAGCCTGAAACCTATAACAGCAGCCATTGCATGGATTGAGGGAGACAATGCCATCCTGTCTGATGTTCAGACTCTGCTTACAGATGTAAGAGAAGAAATCCGTACTGCCCTGCCCACTTCACAGTTGCTCCAAGCAGAGGAAACGGCAGTTCTGAAATACATCAAAAAGCGTTAAAGACTTCTGCCTGAAGCCCATACACGCCTCAGTGTACATGTTTGACCCCAAGTATGCTGACAAGAGCATCCTGTCTGGTGCAGAGATCAACAAGGCCTATGGTGTCATCACCACCATGTCTCGCCACCTTGGCCTGGATGAGGTCAAGGTTCTTGGTAGTCTGGCGAAGTACACTTCCAAGCAAGGGCTTTGGGATGCAGATGCAATATGGCATCATATCGCATCAACCACCTGGTGGAAGGGACTTTGTGGATCTGAGGCTCTTTCCCCTGTTGCCTCCATCATCCTCCAAATCCCACCAACATCAGCCGCCTCAGAGTGCAACTGGTCCTTGTTTGGGAACACACACCAAAGCACGGAACTGGCTGACCAATACAAGGGTTGAAAGATTGGTTGACATCCGGGCAAATGTGAGGCTTTTTGAGCCTGACAATGAGCCATCCTCAACAAGGTTGGAAAGTAACAGTGAAGATGAGGCCTTAGAGTCTGATGTTCAAGAGGTGGACATTGAGGAGGTCCAGGGAGAAGACATGGAAGCCTGAGAGAAAGACAACCAAAGCTTTAGTTTCTAGACTATCATTTTACAGATGTATGTTGAAAACGTTTTAGGGAGATGCGATGGATCATTGGGGATCATTCCAAATTCCCTTTCTTTTGTTGTTCAGTGAAATCATCCCATGTGGAAGAGTCAACTCATTTAATTAAAGTTCCATTTGTAACTACATGTATTTATTTATTTATATTGGAAGGATTTAATTATTTGCAATTATGTCTAAACCTCTAAAGGTTTATGTTTCTGTCTCCATATGATATGGTAAATATATCCAATGCAAAAAAAATCTACATTTAAATGGTATTAATATTAATTTGCATATATTTCCATTAATTCCCATATATTCCCGTTAATTCCCATGGAAAGTTTCCACCTCTGAATATTCCCCAAAATGTGCAACCTGTCACGGATCCCCGGTACTGATGCTCATTCTGTTCACTGGCTTTCTAGGCTTCACTGAACGGGATTCATTATCATCAACCCCGGACTGTCTTGTCTGATTACACACACACCTGGTTCCCATTTCCCCTGGTTAGTATGTTATATATGTTCCCTCTGTCGGTTATAGTTCCCATGTCCGTTGGTGGTGTGAGTACCTATGCGTTGGTGCAGCTGTTAAATTGCGTGCTATATATATTGTGTATTTCGGGTATCGTCCCGTGTCGGTCAACAAGGTTTACCCTCACTCTTTTGTTTGGGTACAGCCCAGTGTTTTTGTATACGTGTTTGTTTGGGGTGTATTAAAAACCCCTATTGTGTTTTCCTGCGCCTGTCTCCAAAATCCTTTATACAAGCGTGGCACAACCCTAATTCTACTCAATGTAAATACATTTGACTGGTCATGATTCTCGGGTCTACAGGTTAATTTGCATAATTTAGTGGTATTAAATTGGTGCAAGTGTACAGTATAATCGTTATGTATCATTTACAGCATACAGTCTGAACGGAACATCTGTCAAAGCTGCTGCTACAGCATGTCAAACAGTAAATGCATAGGCAACGGAATGCAGACTTCCTCAGCGCGTCACATACCACTTTGCAATGAGCTGGAGGCAGTGTGCATATTTAAAACCTGAACGTTTTCCTACATATTAGACTTGCTTTAAATTAGCCTAGGCAAAGATCAGACCATATCCGTGGAGGCAATTATTTTATATAAACTTTTTCATTTTCCAGTAGCCAAATGCACAATCCTAGTCATATTAGCAACACATGCTAGTTGCTGCATATTAGATCTCCCCTCTTTCTACATTTCTAAACGGATATTTTAATTTCGGTTACTTGAAACCGCTTGCATGTACGGTGTTTTCCTGCTAATTGCATTGTGGAACGAACATTCGCGAGTAGCCTACTTACTGCCTTGTGCACATTGCTGCGCTTACAATGTGAAGAAATGCTAGTGTATCAACATTTTCAACTCAACGTTCTAATCTGTTGCATTAAACGCATAGCTTTTTTATAGGTTTTTCTACTGCTTGTACGAATTTGGAATCTATCATCCCACAACTGTCCCAGAGTCTGTTTGGAATTGGTCATTTCTTTCTCAACTAGCTGACCAATAGAACAGGTCAACTTGTCTACGATGGGGGATAGTAGGTTGACGTAGGTAAGTGATTTTGCTGTTCGTTACTCGTCTTGTTGGCTGAGGAAAAGTACATGTGGACAGTTATTCTAACATCTTGAAAGTGTGCATCAGAATTTGGCTAGAATGACCGCACATTGTTGAATCATATAGACTTGCATGTCCTGTTAATATGAATTACAATGATCTAAAATGTGATTTCTGTCATTCTGTGCACAGTGGGTGGAAGCCCTAATCCGATTACGCACCCAATGCATATGGGTCCGGTACATTTCTCAAATGTCCGTTAAATTAAAATGCCACCGGTCAAATGTGAAGCCCTGGTGTGTGTGACTGGAGACAGGTAGTCCCTGAGGTCCACTCTCTCCACTGCTACATTAACTACTCTGTCATCCTCTGATCTCTACTAGGTATCCTACAGCAACCATGTCTGATGGGACACCAGAGTTGAAGTTCAGTCTTTAAAAAAAATGATATCCTGGAGGCTTCAAGCACACCACTACTCCCCATACTCATTTTTAACCTATTTGAAACAGCCGCTATTGAGCCACCCATCAACCCCTGCAGATAGCCTAGAAGCCAGCTAAGCTTCTCTGGGCCTCTCCCAACACAGAGATGAACAAATCCTGTCCGAGGGCCACGGAGTCTGCTACCTTTCCTTATTGCCTTTGAATGAGTGCTACATTTACACTTTGCCTGGGAGTAAAAAGAAAAAGAAAAACTGGAATGTGGTCCTGGAGGACTGGAGTCTGTTGCTGTGCCTCTGTCTGAACACCTGTTCAAACACTGGGCCTACAGCTAGACACTACACAGACCAGAAGGATGAGACATGCAGAGCCAGAGCTGAACACGGCAGTAGCCCGAAAGGCGGCTTCCATTTTTATTACGGCAACATAAGGCTAGTCTTGGACACGAACATGGACCCACATATACATAGATCCAGGCACCGATGGAGGTGTTGAGTGGTTCATTACTTTGTGCAGATGGGTCTGCTGCTCTCTGAGCCAGAGACTACTCCAGCACTGAGAGACTCAGTGAAGCATTAGACCAGGTCCAATTGGACGGTAAAATGCATTCTCTATCGTTCTCACGTGGTTGAAAGTCTACAGGCTCTTATAGATTGATATCATGCTACAGATTTAAAAATGGTTGTTTTATTTGACATTCATGCGAATACAAATTTAAGTGTAGGCTATTTCAGTGCTGGCTTACAGTGACTGAACTGGGAGCTGTCCCTATACTCACTGCTGCACCATGAACACTGCTCCCAAACTGCACTTCCCTAAGAAAGACAGATGAGCGGCTGGGTTCAGACTCAGAATCACTACATTTCCCCATGCAGTTGAGACCCGGAGACCAGCCTGTTTTAAAGAATGAGGAATAAGTAATGTGATAATCCAAAAGCATTCAGTTCCACTCAGACCACAGTACCATGTTGAATGGCTTTTTTTAAAGGTCAACTTTTGTACTACAGCACTACAGGTTCTATCCTTCCATCTTTTTTCCCTCTCTCTCCCTCCCTGCGGAGCAATTTCTTAATTGAAGTGAGGTTCGGTTTGGCTTTTATAACCCATAAATGTCTCTGAGCACTCCCATTTGCCTTTCTCAGTTGTAGTCTATTAAAGATATGGATCTCACTACCAGCTGTAATAGGAAGGTCTTATCTGTTGTTCTCGGTTCTCGCCGATTCGCTTTGAATTTTTAAAGCCTGTCCTTGAATAAGAGGAAGGCCAAAGACTGCAAATCAACAGATGCATTGTCTGATTCTAATTGTTGTTTTTTTTATTCATAATTTTCCTTTAGGGGCTACATTGTGGTGTTTTGTAATATTAGTTTGTCGAGGCTGTTTCATCAGACACAGCCAACATATCTCAACACTAGGCTGGTTCAAGACTATTTTTATTTAACTAGGCAAGTCAGTTAAGAACAAATTCTTATTGACAATGACGGCCTACCCCGGCCAAACCCTAATCCAGGCGACGCTGGGCCAATTGTGCGTCGCCCTATGGGACTCCCAATCATGGCCGGTTGTGATACAGCCTGGAATCGAACCAGGGCCTGTAGTGACGCCTTTAGCACTGAGATGCAGTGCCTTAGACCACTGCGCCACTCGCAGACTGACGACTGTTTTTGTTGCTTTTTAGTGTCCCTGTCTATCTGTCAGCACCTGCCTGGTTAGCACTAGTCTGTAGAGGCTGTTTGTGTTATGACAGCTCCCATGGTGCTCTTTGGACCTGGGGTCACGAGGTCATGTCTGACTTCCTGGGTGCAGAGGTCCCCTTGTGTTCCTGCCAGTCACTTCCTGTCTCCCCAGGGTCGTCTCCTCCCCTCCTCCAATGAAGCCCTTCCCTCCAGGGTCAAGTCTTTCCCAGCAGCTGGTCCACAGCAGACCGGAGTCACATGGTTGACCCTGGGCCAAGAGAGCACAGTGCAAACTGACACCACGGCACTGTTTACACAGGCAGCCCAATTTGGATATTTTTTTCCACTAATTGGTCTTTTGACCAATCACATATCTTTACACATCAGATCTGATTGGTGAAATGGCCAATCAGGAAAAAAAAATTGGGCTTGGGCTGCCTAAATGCAGCCCGCTAGTATCAGAAGACAGACCAGAAGAGGCTGGCTGACACACATTGGCTGCTATAGGGCCAGGCCTATCCCATGTTGGCACAACTGTGGTCTAAAACTCAAGCATACACACTTTCATTAGACCTCTATCGTAATATCGAAGAGGCACAGAACTGAAAAGAGCCCGAGATGATTAGACATATTTCTACATCTATTATCTCAAAAGAAACAGAAGGATACTAAGTGCATTAATAGCTTTGCTTGACACAGAAAGAAACACAGTTTGATCTCAGTAAGTGTTGGGGAATGTTCACTTGCCTGCTTCCTTAATGACAAAGATCCTTTGGTGGGAATGAAAAGCATTGCTGCCAAGAGGCAAATCAATTCTAAAGCTGAGGACATTTGTTTGCATGCCAGCCAGCCGCCAGCTCCTCTGTGATCAATCTCACTGTGCCTTGTGTTGATTTTACAACCCAGCCGATGCCATTTCCCTCAACCACAATAGAATGGACAGCGTTCCAGCTCGTTTGAGGAACAGAATGGCTGTATCATTGTACAGTGCTGTTAAAACCGCTGCCAAACCCAAATAAGTTGACCTTGGACTCTGTCTTATATCGTGCTCTAGGGTACTGGAGGGGAAGGAGGATTCTCTCCATCTCTGTCTCCCACTCAGAGTCACAGCACTCCTATGATTTCTTTACACCGGGGACCAAAAAACCAAGACCAACAGTTTTTCATGACCATGTGGCCTTATAGTTGCTAAAAGAGGGCTAATCCGGCTATACCTTGAGGTTGAAAGCAGCAGTATCCCCTTAAAAGGTGGTAATCCAGTGACATAAAGGGAGTTTACTGTTATTCCACTGTGAGGCTTAACAAGCATAAGCCATTCAAATTGCCACTGTGACTGTGGAGAAATGATTTTACACAAAGAACAGAACAAATATATAAACAACGTGTCAAGTGTTGTGTCCCATGTTTCATGAGCTGAAATAAAAGATCACAGAAATGTTCCATAGACACAAAAAAACGTATTTCCCATCCCTGTTGGTGAGCATTTCTCCATTGCCAAGATAATACATCCACCTGCCTGGTATGGCATATTAAGAAGCTATTTAAACAGCATTATCATTACACAAGTGCATTTTGTGGTGGGGACAATAAAAGGCCACTAAAATGGTATGCTTGACTGCAGGAATATCCACCAGAGCTGTTACCAGAGAATTGAATGTTAATTTCTCTACCATAAGCCGCCTACAACGTTGGTTTAGAGAATTTGGCAGTATGTCCAACCGGCCTCACACATGTAACCACGCCACACCAGGACCTCCACATCAGACTTCTTCACCTGCCTGATCGTCTGAGACCAGTTAATTGGATAGCTGATTAAACCGTGGGTTTGCACAACCAAAGAATTTCTGCACAAACTGTCAGAAACCATCTCAGGAAAGCTCATCTGCGTGCTCGTTGTCCTCACCAGGGACTTGACCTGACTGCAGTTTGGCGTCGTAACCGACTTCAGTGGGCAAAAACTCACCTTCAATAGCCACCGGCAAGCTGGAGAAGTGTGTTCTTAACTGAATAATCCTGGTTTCAACTGTACCAGGCAGATGGCAAACAGTGTGTATGGCGTGTGGGCGAGCAGTTTGCTTATGTCAACGTTGTGAACAGAGCGCCCCATGGTGACGGTTGGGTTTTGTTCTGGGCAAGGAATAAGCTATGGACAACGAACACAATTGCATTTTAACCTCGGCAATTTGAATGCACAGAGATACCGTAATGAAATCCTGAGGCCCATTGTCGTGCCATACCTCACCAAGTTTTCTTCCAGCTTGACCCACTTAACTATAGCCTGGTTCCAGATCTGTTTGTGTGTTTGGCTTTACAATGACCATACGTGAGTTGGCAAGACAGCACAAACAGATCTGGGACCATCAGGCTGCCATTAACCAGGGCTGCACTATATGGGCAAATAATCAAATTGTGATTTCGATCAAAACACTTGGATGAACTGTTGTAATCATATAAATAAAATGAGTTTTCTGATTCTATGATTGGTGTTGTTTGGCATGACAACTAAAATAACAAAGCCAGGTACAGTAGAAGTTTATGTGACAGGGTAAGAACCAAAGTGTTGGTCAGAGTGTTACAGGGTAGGAACCAAAGTGTTTGGTCAGAGTTTCCCAGGGGACCCTTATTACATTTGAATATTACATTCATGGCACTTAAAACAATTGCAGCCTCATGCAATATGGATATTGCACATGTCAATATTGCAATTTCAATTAATTGCGCAGCCCTAAATGGTAAGCATCACTTCATTTCACTATTAGCCTGCAAAATGTTCATTTATGTAAGAGATGGAGTGCATAGGAGCCTATCAGACCCCAATGATGTTGACGAGTCCCACATTTCAGATTTCACCAGAGCCATTTGAGGACATGTGAAAACCTCGGTGGCTCTGAGAAAACAGCCATTTAATCCCAAACATATCTCTGCAGGCAGCTGTTGGAAGATTAGCATTGACAAACCACAGTGTGTGCAGCCTGTTGGGATGAGAGAAACAGTTAGGAGGATTGTATGGTAAAAATAGAATGGAGGTCAGGGGTCATAGTGTTGAGGAGAGACAGGGGAGTCCCAGTGGCTGTCAGAACCATGTAGGCTCGTCAATAAAAAAAAGAAACACCCTTTTGGAAGCTTTAAAAAAGTTTTTTTTCAAGACGGAAAAAACCCCCAAAGAAGTAGAGAACAAACATGTCCATGCTGACCCTGTGTGAAAAATCATCCAAGTTTTACTGCCAGGGCTCCAAGTACAAAGAAGAAAGGATGTAAAAACAGCTACAGTCAGTGGGTGCTTGGCCAAAAATCCTCACCCCCCCCATCTCTTTCCTCTCCTCCTCACCATCCTCTACTTTTCGCTTTCCTTGAATGCCCCGGAGTGTTAGTCTTTGATCTGAAGGAGCGGCCCGCAACTTCTGACGCACAGAGCATTATTGGCTCTGTAGTACCTCATACTCTCTGTAACTGTCCTTCCTCAGTCTAACTCTCCTCTCCGACACGGACGCAGGCAGAACTCATAAGCACAGCACTCATAAGCACAGCACTCATAAGCACAGTGTCCGGAGGTTGAGGATGGAGGAACCGAAAGCAAGATGACACAGCAGAGGTGTGGAGTGATGAGGATCGTAGGGAGGACTAACGCTACTCTTGAATTATTATTGAAATGTGGTGTGCTTTCTGGTGCCACGTGACTGCGGTAGCTTCACCCAAGCGGGTGCTTCATTTTGGTAATAGTGAAGGAGTAGCTAGCATAGACCTACTCCGGAGTCCATGAACTGCAGTGGCTGAGCTCAAACTTCAACCGAGTCACACAGAGGGGAGGGACAGCGAGACACCTTGATGACACAGACTAGCTTTGCTTGCTCCTCCCCCTTATGACCACTTTCCTCCGATGACCGCTCAAGCCAGGAACTTTCCTGACCCTCTCATGACCTTCCATCTCATGAATGATGTTTTCTCTAAATTGCTTGTCTTTTTTTGTTGCTTTAAAATGCTTTGAGATTTTAATGAATAGCACTTTTATTATTATTATTATTATTATAATAAACAGAGCCTTGCACAGTCAATGTTATTTACCCTCAATGCCAGGGTAAATTTACCCTCTGTCTCTCTCTCCCTTCCTCCACACTGTGTGCGACTCTGACCCCAGTACCACAGCAACGTCATTAAAATAACTCCGTCAAAGCTGCTGCTGCTGCGTTTTTATGACTAAAACAGGTCCGTTTTGGAAGAGTTTTTTTGTTGTTGCCGTAACTCAACACTACATAAATGATTGATCATATATTGATGTGGTTCTGGAGACGTTCAACTTCTCCAGGCATTGCAGAACTATGTTTCTGTAGCACTCCGGACTTCACCTGGCTCGTGGTCTGAGCTAGAAGAGGATATACAAGGTCTAAATACATGTGGCGATGAAAAGTGAACGAACCAGTTAGAATTATTAATACATTGTACTTGAGAGAGGAAAAACTCATTTAATACAAAATCCTTCAAACCTTTTCTTAAAAGCCTACTTTTTTTTTTTTTTTTTACCTCAGAGCTTATCGACTTCGTCCAAGGCTCCTTAAGTCGTCTTCTGCTCAGTTTAACAGGGATTAATGGATATGGTACCGCTGCCCTTCGTGATGATAAAGCCCAACCATTACTACTCTGGGTTATGCAGATGACTGCGGTATTCCACCACATTCAAATCAGGCTCCTGCAACATAGGGGAGAGCAATCGGTGTGCTCCTTCCACACACAATAGGAACGCACATATACCGTGGACATGCACACGCACGTCGATTGAAAGAGCAAAGGAAATGGCCCCTTAATTCATCAAAACACTGAACACAAAGTGTGTGCACGGTCTCTCTCTCTCTCAGCAGCATGTGCTTCCAGTGCTCCCTCTCTTCCCCTGAACGTCTAGGCCGACGTCTGGTTTCAGTTAGCGCTCACAAAAATGACCCGCTGCAGTAGCAGCTAGCTGAGCACCAGTCAAAACAACTGGGCCCTCCTCCTCCAGATGACCTTGACTACAGGCTCTCATTCATTCATTCATTCATTCTCTACTGTACAGTTGAACAATTCACTCATCTGGGCCACGACCTAGTTCCAATTCTAAGCCACAGACCTTGAATGCACCACTCCTCAGGGGGAGAAAAAGGAGAACTTGCACGCACCCTTTGGCCCCTGCTTTAAAGGGGATATGTCTCCTGTCCTTGCATGTACACAGATAAGCTAGTGGTCAGTACTCCTTTTTGAAATGTAATTTCCCTACGACTCAAAGCATCGGCATGTTTAATCCACACGGACACCATTTAAAAGTAGATCAGACCACGGCCAGATCATTACTGTACCTACAGACAGACAGTTGAGGTGGCCTACGAGATTGCAGATCGTGACTATCAGGGAGATACATGGCCAATGGCAGCCAGGGACATAATGAAACACTCCATAGAACATTCACTTGTTGTGAACATACAGCCATTTACAAGCAAGGACCGGGGGGAGCCGGGGCCCGTCGGCAGGCAATAATTAGCCTGTGAGAGACTGGCACGGATACAGCAGTATTCTTTTCAGGCCCATCACAATAAATCCCTAGCCTAGCCCAAAGATGGGCTGTTGTGCAATAAAACAAGCACCTCCCGTGAGATTATATGGCAGGCATGTGTGTGCGCTGTCAGCAGATCCAGAGCTTCACACAACATCTTTCAAAATGCAGCTGTTCTACCGAAAACATGACCGAACACCCAAGTGGCAGAAGCTAGGCCAATCGTAACTGTTCCCAGAAGCTAGGCCAATCGTAACTGTTCCCAGAAGCTAGGCCAATCGTAACTGTTCCCAGAAGCTAGGCCAATCGTAACTGTTCCCAGAAGCTAGGCCAATCGTAACTGTTCCCAGAAGCTAGGCCGATCGTAACTGTTCCCAGAAGCTAGGCCGATCGTAACTGTTCCCAGAAGCTAGGCCGATCGTAACTGTTCCCAGAAGCTAGGCCGATCGTAACTGTTCCCAGAAGCTAGGCCAATTCTAACTGTTCCCTCCTTATCTTGTGATTCCGCAACAGATTTGAATCACATTAGAATGCTATTATGCTATTAGTTCCATTTGAGCAATTGCTGATTGTTAATTGGAGTAATAATTGGTTTAATCTGACAATCCAACTACTATGCCGAAACAGACGGACAGAAGACACAGTCTTTCTACACCCATAGAATGGGGCTCCCGAGTGGCGCAGCGGTCTAAGGCACTGCGGCGTCACTACAGTCCCTGGTTCAAATCCAGGCTGAATCACATCCGGCCGTGATTGGGAGTCCCATAGGGCGTCGCACAATCGGCCCAGCGTCGTCCGGTTTTGGCCGGGTTAGGCCGTCATTGTAAATAAGAATTTGTTCTTAACAGACTTGCCTAGTTAAATAAAGGTTAAATAAAAAAATTGAAAAGAACATTCCAGCATTACTCTTCTCATTACTTAATATAAGAGAAAGAGAGAGAGAGGTTTTTCTTAACTACCAGGTTCATTCCCCAATCTCATTAAAGGATAGAACTCAAAATGTAGGCCTCTGCTCTGCTCTGCCCCCTCTCAGATTCATCATTACCTCCTCCTTCCTTTTCAGTTACTGTAGATTCTGCCCCAGAGAGTGAGCCATGTTTATCCTGGCTAAGGACGTCATTTTGGATTTCTTTTAATGACAAGTTTTTGGTCATTTTTCCTCTCCGTCTTTCTCTCTCTGCCTCTTTCTAACACTCTCCCACTCACAATGTCTGTTCTGGAAAAGGTTGTGTCGTCCAAGTGAATACGATTTGTTGCCTGCAACTTGGAATAGCCTTATTCTTGACAAAAAAGTAAGCTGTGTGAGATATCACTTTAAGCAAATAGGCTCCACTAGGCTAAACACTACAAACTTGTGACTCAGTTTCTGTCTGTCTGTTTGCTCGGTGTTCCTAATACGACTAGTGTCACACTGTTGCCCCAGAGCAACATAGGGAGGTTATGGGGAGGTGAAGAGGTGGTCTTACTCTGTGTCGTTAGCAAGACAGCCACAACTGTAACATTCAGTCCTCAACAATTTACAATGATGTTTGTCCCCTCAAGCTAATATCTCACTGCTCAATATCACACAAATCACAACCCTGCACAACCACACACAATATCACACAACCCCACACAATATCACAACCCTGCACAACCCCACACAAAATCACACAACATCACAGCCCTACACAACATCACCACACAACCCCGCACAACATCACCACACAACCCCGCACAACATCACCACACAACATCACCACAACATCACCACACAACCCCGCACAACATCACCACACAACATCACCACAACATCACCACACAACATCACCACACAACATCACCACACAACCCCG